>NC_088412.1:25629161-25700475 GCF_034236695.1 Oncorhynchus nerka
AGAGAGAGAGAGAGACAGAGAGAGAGAGAGTAGATATAGCCCAGAAAACCAACAGACTCGATTACAGAGGAGAGAGAGAGAGTGAGAGAGACAGAGAGAGAGAGTAGATATAGCTCCCTTTCTAATGACGAGTCCAGATGGCTTGACGTTAATGCAAATGTTTGCCACATTGCTGCATTGTTGCACAAATCATACAATAAAACTGTACAGGGAGGGAAAGTGAGAGAGAAAAATAAGAGAAGGGTGGGGAGAGAGAGAGTTGGGGGAGGGGAATAACAGTCACGTAATGAAGAAAGGGCATTTCAGGACAAGTGCTACGTCACACCCTCAATCTCTCCTCCGTCCCCTTTTCCCTCCCTCCCTCCCTCCCTCTCTCTCTCTCTCTCTCTCTCTCTCTCTCTCTCTCTCTCTCTCTCTCTGTCAGTAGCCATTATGGCGCAGTACCATATCATATTTTTGAAACAACCGTTATGCCAGAGAGGGTGAATCTTAGTTCAGAGTCTGATATGAAAGTTACAATAACACACCAGTCAGTGATATATGGAGAGAACAGCATGTCAACACAGAAAGCCTTTCAACTCTTCTTAAAGTGACTCTCTCTAACTCCTTCCTCGTGGATTGCATTTGTGATTGATTCCACCCTCATTTTGATTAGAACCATAACGGTCTATCGCATGTTTTTTAAAAATCCCATACAGATGGAAGGAGACTCAGTCTAGATTGATGTGTTGTTTTTATCATTTCCATGCAAAAGGAATGACAACCCTCTGTTATTTCATTCCATCTCTACAGTCTTCATCAGAGTAGGGTTTCAGCAACAACAACCCCCTGTATTATCTTGGTGACTCTAACTAGGTTAGGGTAGTTAACTGTAGGGTGTAGATTGGTGATAGTGACAATGTTCATGGCAGTGATGCTTCCCCTAATTCCACTAAATCTGATATGGTCAACAGGCCCAACGTCTCCTCAGTGTAATCAGGCGGCGCAGAGTCCCAGGACAGGCTTCTGGCACTGCAGATAATCAACCCTCCCTCCCTCTAAACTGGGGAGCTGTGAGGTGAAAGTAGAGCAGTATGGTACAGCGTCCCGGCAGAATAAATAATGGGGGTATGCCGTAACCGTAAAACATGAGCCTGTCACAATAATTAAAACAAAATGTCAAGAAAACGGTGGTCTGTTACACTAGTATTTATCATTACCGCATGTCAGAGGCATGAAAACAGGTGGTATAACTCCAAAATGTGATGTGGTTTGACGAGAACACTGACATTTTGCCGAGGCAGAATGTGTAGTACTATGATTAGGCCCACAGAGATCCTATTGAATCAATAGGGATTCTATATGTAGTACTATGATTAGGCTCACAGAGATCCTATTGAATCAATAGGGATTCTATATGTAGTACTATGATTAGGCCCACAGAGATCCTATTGAATCAATAGGGATTCTATATGTAGTACTATGATTAGGCCCATGAAATTGTTTAGTAAGGAGGTCCTGGCCCGGGAAGAAATCTACGTCAGGGGTGGGAACACTACTTCAGGGGTGGGAACATTACTTCAGGGGGTAGAACACTACGTCAGGGGTGGAACACTACGTCAGGGGTGGGAACACTACGTCAGGGGTGGGAACACTACTTCAGGGGTGGGAACATTACTTCAGGGGGTAGAACACTACGTCAGGGGTGGAACACTACGTCAGGGGTGGGAACACTACGTCAGGGGTGGAACACTACGTCAGGGGTGGGAACACTACGTCAGGGGTGGAACACTACTTCAGGGGTGGGAACACTACGTCAGGGGTGGGAACACTACGTCAGGGGTGGGAACATTACTTCAGGGGGTAGAACACTACGTCAGGGGTGGGAACACTACGTCAGGGGTGGGAACACTACTTCAGGGGTGGGAACATTACTTCAGGGGGTAGAACACTACGTCAGGGGTGGAACACTACGTCAGGGGTGGGAACACTACGTCAGGGGTGGAACACTACGTCAGGGGTGGAACACTACGTCAGGGGTGGAACACTACTTCAGGGGTGGGAACACTACGTCAGGGGTGGGAACACTACGTCAGGGGTGGGAACATTACTTCAGGGGGTAGAACACTACGTCAGGGGTGGGAACACTACGTCAGGGGTGGAACATTACTTCAGGGGGTAGAACACTACGTCAGGGGTGGGAACACTACGTCAGGGGTGGGAACACTACTTCAGGGGTGGGAACATTACTTCAGGGGGTAGAACACTACGTCAGGGGTGGAACACTACGTCAGGGGTGGGAACACTACGTCAGGGGTGGAACACTACGTCAGGGGTGGGAACACTACGTCAGGGGTGGAACACTACTTCAGGGGTGGGAACACTACGTCAGGGGTGGGAACACTACGTCAGGGGTGGGAACATTACTTCAGGGGGTAGAACACTACGTCAGGGGTGGGAACACTACGTCAGGGGTGGAACATTACTTCAGGGGTGGAACACTACGTCAGGGGTGGGAACACTACGTCAGGGGTGGGAACACTACTTCAGGGGGTGGAACACTACGTCAGGGGTGGAACACTACGTCAGGGGTGGAACACTACTTCAGGGGTGGAACACTACGTCAGGGGTGGAACACTACGTCAGGGGTAGAACACTACGTCAGGGGTGGAACATTACTTCAGGGGTGGAACACTACGTCAGGGGTGGAACACTACTTCAGGGGGTGGAACACTACGTCAGGGGTGGAACACTACGTCAGGGGTGGAACATTACTTCAGGGGTGGGAACACTACTTCAGGGGGTGGAACACTACGTCAGGGGTGGGAACACTACGTCAGGGGTGGGAACACTACGTCAGGGGTGGGAACACTACTTCAGGGGGTGGAACACTACGTCAGGGGTGGGAACACTACGTCAGGGGTGGGAACACTACGTCAGGGGGTGGAACACTACGTCAGGGGTGGGAACACTACGTCAGGGGTGGGAACACTACGTCAGGGGGTGGAACACTACGTCAGGGGTGGGAACACTACGTCAGGGGTGGGAACACTACGTCAGGGGGTGGGAACACTACGTCAGGGGTGGGAACACTATGTCAGGGGTGGGAACACTACGTCAGGGGGTGGGAACACTACGTCAGGGGTGGGAACACTACGTCAGGGGGTGGGAACACTACTTCAGGGGGAAAGGTAGCTAGATAACTGTCGTCGTGTAACTCATGTCTTAGGGTGGTATCTAAGAATCGCGAAGCCACGGCTTTGAGAGTGCGTCATACAGTATTTCTATGAAATATACTCGGTCACCCCATTCCCCCACCGCTTTATTGAATTGATTCAATCCAGACTTATGTGCTTTTTGCTGAATTATTTAGCTATAATGTGCTCAGTAGGTCTACCTCTCAAAGTCTATATCCACCATACCCAAGATATGAGTCAGTCCCAGTTCCAGACCCCAGCCCTCTCATATCCCCTTTTCACAAGACAATTTTCCCTCCAGAGGGATTCATTTTGCCTTGTAGTTGAGGTTAAGCCTTTAGGCACCAGTGCCAAGCCACAGTCCATCAACTGGAGCTGCCATCCATCCATACAACACATCATATCACCCAGGCAGGCACCAGGCAGACACCCAGCTATCTGTGGGAGGAGGGTTGCCTCAGATGACCTCCTGTGTTGATCCTCTGCTCTCTCTCTCGACACTTGTGGCACACGCTGCAAGTTTGATAGGAGTGCTGAGATTAGTGGTGTGAACAGAGAGAATGTTAAGTGAAGCTTCACTTCCAAGGCAGTACTTTCAGCAAATGTTCCAGTTTGAAGAAGTATCTTCAACAGCATATTAGACTGAGCAGAATCTGTATCTATACTAAACATGAGACCTACAGAAATCTCTCTGTCTCTGTCTCTCTCCTCTTTGTTCCCAGACTGCACTTTGACAGCTCACAAATTGGTGCTCGTCAAAAGAACACAAACAATCTTACAAAAACCACTCTGGTCGTTTAACGACCTCCCTTTTTCTTTCTGGTCGCTGCTGGCTCACCCCTAACATGTGGCGTAAAGATTCCAGAGTGTCAGACCACCTATGTCTGGCTCTCATCAGCCTCCCTGACTTCATTGGCTCACTTCAATGCGGCACCAATAGGATGGATGACAGCATCTGCATCTGCCAATTAAATGTCCTGTAGTGACTGATTACCAGGGGTGAAAAACTGCACCTTCTCATTGAAGCCATGGAAGTTCAAATTTGACAGGCTTGTTAGCAGAAAACAGCATCCCCATTAAAATGAATGGGAAAATAGCCGTTTTCGTGGTCATTCTTCATGTGAATAGAAATTTGTTTAGAAGACAATCATGGTACCAATAATTGCTTTTAATCGACCAGATGTATGTCCTTGAACTGATTATTTTTCAAATTGTACACAGAAGACTTTATAAGGATAATTTAGTTGCTAATGGCAGCCTACAGTATCCCGGTCGGCCTTTTAACTTGAGTTACTCAATGAAAGGGGGCAGCACTGAGCTAGCCTGCAACTTCACTTCCTGAGTAACCAGGAAGTGAATGGTGTCATACGATCAATGGCTTTGTCCATTCATATATACAGTCATTGCTGATTACACTAGTGCTTTAATTGAATGTATTACAGTCGATGCAGTTTAGCCTAAGATCCATTGCTGGTTTGCAGAAACACTCATCAGACTCATCCTGTGTGTATGTGACAGCTGTACATTTCTACACTCACCGTACTATAGTCGTGGTTGTGGCTGGGTCATCTAAGCCAAAGCATGCTGTATCAGTAGTGAATTCTGCATCAGAGCCCCATGAGACTACTGACCTCCACACTGCCCCCTGTGGTTACAGATGGACACACACCCAGGCCAGGGCTACTTGGGAAAGTTTTTTTTAAATGGTAATGATATATTATACTAGTATAACTAACTGGCTTGGTGAACAGTATGTGAGAAGTGATTATTGACCACACAGAATAACAAGGCATTGGCCCTCTGTGTAAAATATTAGCTGGGCAAACAGATAGCAGTGAAGTGGGACATTAACATCCTTGGGGGGTCTGTCCATGAAGTTGTTCCTAGAGCGTAGCATTGTGGTCTGATATATGTTATTGTTTGCCATCAATTCAGCTGTCTGGCTCACGTTATTGTCATTCCAGTAATGTCCACTTAAAACTAGAGACAGAGGGTGTAGAGAAAGGGGTCAGCGAGCTATCCGGTGGCTTCTCACCACAGTGAAATGATGCTATAGATATACTCTATTGTTGCCAAGCCAGAAAAGCTTATTTGAAATGGAATCTGCTGTGAATGGAAGACAGAGGGAGTGTGAAGGACAGCCTGCCTGCATGGTGGTAATTCCTTTCTATTTAGAGTCCTGGTGGTGGGAAGACTCCTGGTGCTGTCTCCAACACAAACAGGCACTACAAATACACTACAAAATGTACATTTTCTGCTGTGCATGAATATTCTCAGCAACAAAAGAGTGATCAAATTAATGTTATCAGGTGACAAATGAATGTTATCTGTATGTTATCAGGTGACCAAATGAATGTTATCTGTATGTTATCAGGTGACCAAATCAGATTGGTGAAATAAAGGGTTAAATACATGAACTATGGGGAAAAAAGGCTTGTCTGAAAGCCCCCATCATGCTGTTCTCCTACTTTAGCCACATACCAGAGACTCTCATAGGATGGAAAGAAAATGATGTGAGACATTCAGATTGTGGTTCATTGTAAAGATGTGCGTGTCTTTTATCATTCATTATTTCATGTGCGAGGTTGTGTGTGCACACCGATCCACGTGTCCACGCAAATGACATGTTGCGCTCAAATTGCAGGGAGAAATCTTTATAGCCGATCCAAAAGGGATGGTGGGTGGTTTAAAACCTTACATATAAATATATATTTTAATATGTCTATGAAATCCTTCCAAAAATAACTTGAAAAGAACACAGCGTTCGCATCTGGTTTTTTACATTGTGGTTTGTGGAAAAGCAAGAAAAATAACGTTTTATAATTCTTTACGCACAACACAAGCGAGGCCTTCTCTGGAGCTATTAATGCCCAGGACGAGTCACTATAGTTGTTTAATAGCTTTCCCTGTTGGAATAAAAATCCCCTGACCTCCCGTGGCACGACTCACGCCGACAGCACTAATTGTAGTCGGGAGAGTCCATGGCTTCTTTCACTCTAGAAGTTCAATGATCACTTTCTGCCTCTTACAACATATCTCTTCCAGTGTTTCTCGTTTGACTTCCTATGTGGTAACGAGTACCAAGAGGGAACTCAGAGAGGGGTCGTTCATTTGACTGCAAATCATGGCAGAGTCAGCGTTTTGTGTTCCTTACTGTCTTTGGTCATACTGTGTGCTGCAGCATGAGCAGTGTGTGTGTGTTTTTGTTTTACCCTGCATGAGCAGTGTGTGCGTGTGTGCGTGCATACCCACATGCAGACACTGTGTCCTCTGTATCTGAGTGGGTATCCTTCCCCCAGCTGGGAGCTATTCCTCTCCTGATTGAGAAAAATGCCTGATGTGTTATTACTGTCATGCCGCCCCCACTCCTTAAAGACCCACTACCACAGGAAGCTGCACTCTACTGCAAGGAAAGGTCAGCTGGTCCAATTATCAGAGCCCACCGTTTTCACACCAATGCCTGACTTCCTGATCTCCACTGTAACCAAGTCCTTTCCTGGAATCTCAGTCTGCCAGCAGCGGGGCTGGAAGTTTGGCTCTTTGCAGCTGCGTAGTGTGCCTCTTTACCGTTGACATATTTTTCAGCTGCCTGACTTTGCCCATTCATTTTAGTTGTCTTTTTTGGTATCGTGACACTATTTGACGGCAACCTGACCTCTACCCTACTTGACTTTGTAGCTGTCATCACATTCTCTCTCCCTTTCATCCTTCTCTGTGCTTGCGTCTCACTTTTTCTTCTCCCTGTATGTTCTTCTGTCTGTTTTACGGTGGGCTGGTGCTGTTTATCAGGTTGAGAGCTGTGCGGTGTGTTTGACAGAGGTGACTTAGGGCTCTCCTCTGCTCAGTTCTCCTCAGCGTAGCCTCTCTCTCTCTCTCTCTCTCTCTCTCTCTCTCTCTCTATCTCTCTCTCTCTCAGACTCCATATAGAACACTTCAGTTCTCCTCAGCGTAGCCTCTCTCTCTCTCTCTCTCTCTCTCTCTCTCTCTCTCTCTCTCTCTCTCTCTCTCTCAGACTCCATATAGAACACTTCAGTGCTCCAGCACATAAAAGGATGGCTGCGTCAAATTAAAGTCAGTACTGCAGCGCCTGATTCTCTCATGCTCAGCATTTTTTTCTGAATGAATTAAAAGGAGAATGCTCTCCAAGCTGACTGAGGGTTCTATAATTCTGCAAAGACATTCACTTGTGTAATCAGAGCGAGTGACCCTCACTGTGTATGTTTCAGCAACAACCCAGCTTTAGGCTAAAACTGTAGGAAAATCTACCTTGAAATATATAGTACAAGCAGGATTAAAGCAGCCATCTACCAGCCAAGCCAGTGCAGTCAGCAGTTGCTTTGTTTGCAAGAGAGGTTAGCTATTTTGAATATAAATTAGCCTCTGCACCTTATTCTGAATAAATTCGGATTAGTTTAACAACACCATGGTTAGACCATTTGGCCAATAAACGTTTTCCATAGAATTGGTTTCTATGTGGATTCTGGTCCAGCAGGCCAGTCCTCTTCTATTTGGTGTCTCCCATTCTAAATGTTAACCAGGGAGTTTGTGGGTGGGGAGGGCTGCTGGGGCTGCCCATGCAGATTCAGACTGTCTGCATGGGCTGAAATGGAGGGGGGAAGAAGAGAGGGAGAAGAAGTGCAAGCAAGAGGAGGAAAGAAATGGAACAGATAGGGAAAGACATGGAACAGATAGGGAAAGACATGGAACAGATAGGGAAAGACATGGAACAGACAGGGAAAGACATGGAACAGATAGGGAAAGACATGGAACAGACAGGGAAAGACATGGAACAGATAGGAAAGACATGGAACAGACAGGGAATGAAATGGAACATATAGGGAAAGATATGGAACAGACAGGGAAAGACATGGAACAGACAGGGAAAGAAATGGAACAGACAGGGAAAGACATGGAACAGATAGGGAAAGTCATGGAACAGACAGGGAATGAAATGGAACAGACAGGGAATGAAATGGAACAGATAGGGAAAGACATGGAACAGACAGGGAAGGACATGGAACAGATAGGGAAAGAAATGGAACAGACAGGGAATGAAATGGAACAGACAGGGAATGAAATGGAACAGATAGGGAAAGACATGGAACAGACAGGGAATGAAATGGAACAGATAGGGAAAGACATGGAACAGACAGGGAAAGACATGGAACAGATAGGGAAAGACATGGAACAGACAGGGAAAGACATGGAACAGATAGGGAAAGACATGGAACAGATAGGGAAAGAAATGGAACAGACGGGGAAAGAAATGGAACAGACAGGGAATGAAATGGAACAGACAGGGAATGAAATGGAACAGACAGGGAAAGACATGGAACAGATAGGGAAAGAAATGGAACAGACAGGGAATGAAATGGAACAGATAGGGAAAGACATGGAACAGACAGGGAAAGACATGGAACAGATAGGGAAAGAAATGGAACAGACGGGGAAAGAAATGGAACAGACAGGGAATGAAATGGAACAGACAGGGAATGAAATGGAACAGACAGGGAAAGACATGGAAAAGATAGGGAAAGAAATGGAACAGACGGGGAAAGAAATGGAACAGACGGGGAAAGAAATGGAACAGACAGGGAATGAAATGGAACAGACAGGGAATGAAATGGAACAGATAGGGAAAGAAATGGAACAGACAGGGAAAGACATGGAACAGACAGGGAAAGAAATGGAACAGGCAGGGAAAGAAATGGAACAGGCTGGGAAAGAAATGGAACAGACGGGGAAAGAAATGGAACAGGCAGGGAAAGAAATGGAACAGGCAGGGAAAGAAATGGAACAGACGGGGAAAGAAATGGAACAGGCAGGGAAAGAAATGGAACAGGCAGGGAAAGAAATGGAACAGGCAGGGAAAGAAATGGAACATACGGGGAAAGAAATGGAACAGGCAGGGAAATAAATGGAACAGGCAGGGAAAGAAATGGAACAGACAGGGAAAGAAATGGAACAGATAGGAAAGAAATGGAACAGACAGGGAAAGAAATGGAACAGATAGGGAAAGAAATGGAACAGACAAAGGGAACAGAAAAAGAAATGGAACAGACAGGGAAAGAAATGGAAAGAAATGGAACAGACGGGAAAGAAATGGAACAGGGAAAGAAATGGAACAGACGGGGAAAGAAATGGAACAGACAGGGAAAGAAATGGAACAGACAGGGAAAGAAATGGAACAGACAGGGAAAGAAATGGAACAGACAGGGAAAGAAATGGAACAGACAGGGAAAGAAATGGAACAGACAGGGAAAGAAATGGAACAGACAGGGAAAGAAATGGAACAGACAGGGAAAGAAATGGAACAGACGGGGAAAGACAATGGAACAGACGGGGAAAGAAATGGAACAGACAGGGAAAGAGGCTATCAAAGTTTTTGTTTGCTGTAATATCTCTGCGTTGGCTTTGTTCTTGTTGTGGTTTGAAATGTTAATTGAAGATGTGAAATTGATTGGGGCTGTTGAAGGGAGAGACAGAGAGAGATGGAGAGGTCAAATGAAGGGAGAGGCGGAGAGAGATGGAGAGGTCAAATGAAGGGAGAGGCGGAGAGAGATGGAGAGGTCAAATGAAGGGAGAGACGGAGAGAGATGGAGAGGTCAAATGAAGGGAGAGACGGAGAGAGATGGAGAGGTCAAATGAAGGGAGAGGCGGAGAGAGATGGAGAGGTCAAATGAAGGGAGAGACGGAGAGAGATGGAGAGGTCAAATGAAGGGAGAGACGGAGAGAGATGGAGAGGTCAAATGAAGGGAGAGACGGAGAGAGATGGAGAGATCAAATGAAGGGAGAGACGGAGAGAGATGGAGAGGTCAAATGAAGGGAGAGGCGGAGAGAGATGGAGAGGTCAAATGAAGGGAGAGACGGAGAGAGATGGAGAGGTCAAATGAAGGGAGAGACGGAGAGAGATGGAGAGGTCAAATGAAGGGAGAGACGGAGAGAGATGGAGAGGTCAAATGAAGGGAGAGGGGTGAGCTCGGTAGCTCTGTTGCTGGGGCAGAACTCCATTGATTGGTTTGTTCTCTGACCTCAGCTGCAGTGAACTGAACAGTCTTTCCACAGAGAAACACGGAGACAGACTGCTGAGAAAGATTACAAGAGGGAGCCTCTGGTGTTATATCATGGCACAAGCACTAGATATCATTTTATTTATCTGCATTTTCCCATATTACTCCAAACTAGTAAATCATACGATATGCCTGAACATACTACAACAATAAGTAAGCTGTAGATATTCATGTTTTGGGGAATGTGTACGGTACTGTGGTTGAGAATTGAATATGAGGGATATAAGTTCTATCCTATACTGAAGGGGGTGCCTTCCCACAGTGGTCTCACAGTACATCAGTAGAGCCTAGATGAGCTTTGCTGCAGCACGCTCAATTGTGCTAGAAAGAACATTACTGTGATTAGCTTGTTACACACTAGAGAGGCTATCAGTTACACATTGGATTTGAATTGACTGTTCTATTCCATTAGAGATTTTAAAGTAGACAATCGGTTTGATCGATACAAGGTAGCCATCTCTATACCAGAAGCTTGATTATCGTAATGAATTAGTGTGTTATCGCTCCATATTAAAGCCTCATAGTGGGTGGGTGGTGTTCATGAAGTTATTTTTCCTAATTGCTCCAGTAAGGCATGTCTGTGATTCATATGAAATGCATATGATTCATATGAAGTGATAAGGGAACAGACAGGTCATAATTGTTTCCGTGTTTTGACTTATGTTGTTCCACTGTCACATCATCATAGCTTCGGTTCTCGTTCCTGCTGGAGAAACAGCTCCTCTCACCTAGTGACTGATGGGTAGTGGGTTTGGGAGAAGCCAAAGATTGTCTCTCCAAATCTGCCCAGGCACCATGGGAAATGTGAATGGATAGCCTTGCCTCAAAATCCCTAGCTTAGCTTCCTCTGGCCACTTCAGCCGGCAGTGTTGGCTTTAGCCAGCCCAGCCACTGTATTTACAATAATGTCATGAGATCAAAATGAAACCAAATACCGGGTGCATTGTAGAAATTCAAATTCACCAGCCTTGTGGTTTTCCTGTTATGGGAAAATATATACTGTACGAAGGGTTGTGTTACAAGAATCTCTCAGTTACGAGTTGCTTGGACCACATCTCTGGTAGTTTACTTCAGACAAGCATGTGTCCCCTGGTTGGACTGATGAGGGAAGCTTCCCTGTGCTTGTAATGCTGTCTGTTCGGTGTTGTAATTTAACTGTGACATACTGATTGCAGAGTAACTCAGCTAAAATGAGTTTCTGGTTAAGTCACTTGCATAGCAAAAATGTATTTCTCTCTCAAAACCCTCTCTCTGTGCATCTCTCTCCCCCTCTCTATTTCTCTCTTTCTTCCTCTCGTTCTCTCTTTCTCTCTGTCTGCCAACAACAATTAAGTGGCACTGCTCTGTCTCTCTCTTTTCGTCTTTCCTCTGAAGGGGTGATTTGGCACAGGAGCATGCTGGCACTCTTCAACAGGGTTAGTTGTACTTTATGTGTTCTTTCTCTGGGCGAGAGAGAGAAAGAGAGGGGGAGGGAGAGAGTGAGTGAGTGAAAGAGAGATGGGAGAAAGAGCAATCTAAAATGGCTGCCAACACTAAAGTCCTCTGCACATGAAATGTCTGCCAAAATGTATGTTTAGTTTACCGAACCCTGGCCAGAGAAATAACTTACTTGGAAAGAAAATAGCAACAACAAGTGCCACAACATATATATATATTAATAATACATGTGTAACGATGAGGTTGGGAATATGAGGGCGAGGATAGAGAGAGAAAGAGAGGAGAGATATAGTTCAATTCTGAAAGTGCGTAATAACACATTTTCAAAGTGTTTATCTTGATCTTTTTTTTTTTTAAATAACAAGTTTGGGGACAAGTAGATCCATTTTGCCCTCATTGAACCCTGTTGAAGCTCACGAGGGAACAGCTGCAATGGTCATTTATTATCCTATCTGACATTTATGAATTTCTCACATTTGAATGGTATCTCAGAGGTGTTGGTGATTTGTTCATTAACTCTTACAATCCTGGAGTGATAAAACCATCAAAACGATATGACTTGAAAACATAAAGACACAATGTTAACAGTTAACAAAATGGCAGTCAACTACTTTCGGAGAGAAAATGGATGGTCTCTTGTTTTTCGGCCACGTTTTATTGCATCATCATGGCATCACCCCCAAACACCCTTACAAACCCATATATCTTTTCAAAAATATGATAAAGAAAATGCATTAACTATGTATTTGTTTTCCCTAGCAATGTCTTTGGGGGCATTTACGTGTCTTTGTGTGTGTGTGTGCCAGTCTCTCTCGCCTTCTCTTGCTCTTCATTTTGCTCTTTGTGCCAGGGATTTTGTCTGAGGGTGGCCTGCCTAGAATCCGCTGTAGCTTTTGGCAAGAGTGTTTTGAGTATTAAAGATAGCAGAGGAGAGAAACAATTGGAGAAGTTTCATTGGCAGGGTATGTCTGAATCAAGATGGCTGTTTTTGTTTATGTTTCTTTTTTGCAGTTTTTTTTCGTTGTCTTTCTACTATAGTAGATTAGCCACAGAACAAACCACAGCCCAGAGGTTCGACCATACTCCTCAATCAGTTTGAATGCTGCCTGCCAATTCTTTAGCACATCGCCCCATGATAGTGATTATAAGCTTGAGCGCCATCGAAGTGGCTGTGGAAGAACGTATAAAGAGGGGGGGATAAGGTAGAAATAATGCCATTCACTACAGAGCTTCATGGAGGAGACAGTCACTGCGACCTGTGTGTTGGTGCCGTCTGCTGTGGTTGTCACACATCGCAGTAGGGTGTCTGGCTCACTCGTCCAGTGCAGAGGGAAGTCCAGAGGAAGCTGGGTGCTCGTTCTACTGATGGGGGAGTCGGTGTGAAGACTACAACGAGGCGCTCTCTCCACAGACTCTAAACTCCAACTTGTGGAATGTGTGTGGCTTTGATCCGCTAGTGGAATCATGCCCATCTGATAGAGGAGGGCCCTATTTATTTACTTTTACATGTCTACCGCTGTTCCCTTTGACTCGTTGTGGTAAATCTAGTATGCTGTGATTTCGCACTAAGAATCCCCATTCTGGTTTGTACTGCACTCTATTTAGCTTGTATTATCTGCGTTTGCCAGGTTAAGCAGATATAAAAGTAGATTGTATTGGATTGTGTGGCCTTGCCATTGTTGTGTTGCTTTATTGAGTGTACATTTAGGCAGAACACAAAGATTAGCCTGCCGAGTGGCGCTGCGGTCTAAGACACAGCATCTCAGTGCTTGAGGCACCACTACAGACACCCTGGTTCGATTCCAGGCTGTATCACAAGCGGCCGTGATTTGGAGTCCCATACGGCAGTGCATAATTGTTGAGGCTGCAGGTAGCCTAGTGGTCAGAGCGTTGGACTAGTAACCGAAAGGTTGGAAGATCAAATCCCTGAGTTGACAAGGTACAAATCTGTTGTTTTGCAGTTAACCCGCTGTCCCTAGGCTGTCTTTGTAAATAAGAATTTGTTCTTAACTGACTTGCCTAGTTAAATAAATAAAAACATTGAGAATCTATTTAGACTTGCCAAACAAGGCAGTTTTATAATGAGCGATATTCATCATGTTTCACATTTTTGTGGCAGGCCAATTTATTTTTCTGAAACCACACTGGTTATAATAGCTTTAGCACTATCTATAAACGTTTACATCAATATAGTACTTATTTGATATTTGTCCCATTATTCCTCACTAAATGTGTTCATTTTTGTAGACTGTTTCTAACTACTTAATCACCCTCAAATGAGCCTTTTACATGGTAGAAACTGAAACCAATTATGTTGGGTTTAGACTTATATATCCCCCCCCCCACCCCCCACCCCCTGTTTCTCTTTTTCTCCCCCTCTCTCTTCCTTTCCTTCCCTCTCTTCAGAGTCAGAGCAGAGCAGTAGCCCACGCACAGGTATTGGGTCAGATCAGGAGGATAGCCGAGCTGCCACCATGGGTAAGGGGCCCCATCAACTCGCACACACATCCAAATACCAAACACACAATGACATATTCATACTCATATTCATATTCATTCACATTTACACACTGCCAGACAGTGACAGAAGCACTGAGCTCGTTATTCATCTAGCACACGCAATACCTTTCACTGTAATATTTGGAATCCAATACATTCCAAGCTGCTGTTAGGCTCAAACATTATGGGCATGTGCTTTACTGGCTTGCTGATACTCTGCCGTGTGTTGTGTCTTTGTCTTGTGATGTCTCTTGAAAGTGAGAAGTTACTGTAATGTTTGTTGTGTTATGTCACAGAACTCTCCATGGTGACTCATCTCTGTGTTTTCCAGATGCTCCTGAGTTTCAGGAAAGCTTTGTGACATCAGGAGTTTTTAATGTAGCAGAGCTGGTGCAAGTGTCCAGAAGTAAGAATTTACACCTTTTATTTAGCTACGTGTGCTTTTTTATATATATGTGTGGTTGAATGGATGTGAGTGAGTGTGTTGGTGCATTATCATCTTTTTGTTACCGTTCTTTCTTAAAACGTCATGTGTGGCTGCTTTCCTTATAACTCCCATAACTTACACAGCAACATGCTTAGGAGCTGGACATGTGTCACATAAACTATGGTGATTCAAGTTCTGACAGCCCTCTTCTGTGAAAAATGAGCTCACAAACTCTGGCCCTCAGGCAGCGGGTGGAAACTCCCAGCCTCTCTGGCAGCAGTCACTCTGCTCCCCTCAGTAGCTCAGCCACTAGTCTCTACATTGCTGCCTGTTCTACTACTGCTATTCAACCGTAACCCCATCAGATGGATACACAGAGGTAGGAAACACATGGATGGTATAACAGCCGAGGTGACACAGATGGTAGGGAACATCCAGGTCCAGGATTGCGGGAGATACTAACGTAATCCACTTACAGCATTAATCACAGTCAACATGCAGAGTAAACCCCTCCTTACTGTCTACACCCCATCAGACACTCAATATGATTTCTGACCGGGAATCAGATCATAGGGCTTTAGGATGACATTATTTAGGACTTCCTCATCACTCATGTTGTTTTATCTGTCTCATGGTGGATTGTGGATTGTGCAGATGTTTTATCAATTTAATATGTTCTACTCACAATGCCAAGGCTGCGTGTTCTGTGCTGTGTGCTTTGAGCTTTGTGATTGGCTGGGGATGCTGTGCTCACCAGGCCTGGCGTTAGTGAATTAGGGCCACATTAACACAGCCCCCACATGGCCAGCCTCTAATCACTTTGTATGAATAACCATCGTCTCCCAGCCACACAGACCCCACTAGTCACCACCTGAGACCTCTATTCACTTACCCTCCAATCTGAGTCATCATTTACATACGTTATTTCATTATGTTTAGAATTGGAGTTTAATCAGATTTGAAAGGCAGCGCAAGTGAAGGGAGCTGAAGGGAGTGAAGCTCACCCATCTGTCATATGTAATTGATCACGCTTTCGGTTTCCACAGTGATAATGCCTTTCTCCGAAGGGTCTTCATCTTTCAGTCAAAATAAATGCTCTTCAGTATGGACGACAAGCTCTGCTGAGCGTACATTCACTCACACACCAATTTGAAATACTTTATTTGAATCCACTACAAAACAAAGGATCCAAACATTTCAAAGGTCCCTGTATTCATGGCACTGAAAAGGTACAGGAAGCCAATCCTTCTCCAAACAGCTCGGCTGCCCACGGCAACTGAAACAGAGTAGTACATAGCCAATTGCTTTGCCCTAGTTCTTGTCAGGCCCACCATCTGGAGACCACGCACTGCAGGCCTGTGTACGTGGCCAAGACTGCCAAATATCAGCACCGCCTTCTTGTACCTCCACCCGAGGCTGTCCAAGAGTGCCGCGAGAGGCGGATTACTTCCGCAGCTTCTCGGCAAAGGCCTGCTCCATGTAGCCGTAAAATGAGCAGACCACTTCCAAAATGAGCACCTCTTCCTTACCTCCCCCCACAACAACAATATCTGGCGTATTTGGCACACAGGAAAACACATGAACATCAAACCAGCTTCCCTTTACACTAGAATGTTTCTGCATGTGTGCTGTTGGCGAGACGTCTCACCTCGCTGGGTGATCAGGTCAATAAGGCAGTCATGTCTAGCAATGTACAAATCCTTGTATGAACAGAAGCCATTCACAACATGGGCATTAGATTTGACTTATGTAGAAGACAAAATGGGTACCAGAGTGCTAGATTATATTGTGTTGGTACACGTAACTTGCAGCCTTGCCTTAACAGTAAAGGTGAGAATGCTCTCGCCAACGGCAGCATTGTGGTACATGGAATGGGAGACAGAGTGGTCAGCACAGTCCAGAGCAGTGAGTTCCCCTGCAGCCTCAGGCCAGTCCAGTGTGGTCAGTAGTGGCATCCGTCTGATACCAAGGATTGTTGTCCTATGTCACCTTTGTCAGTGATTTATGTTCAATGGTGGAGACAGGCATGGTGGGTGGAGGGCCGGATCTCCATTGACAGACCACCTCTGTCTTCGTGGTGTTGATAGACAGTCCCATCCTGCTACAGACCCTCACAGCCATTACAAGGACGGACTAAACGTCTTCCAGAATGTGGATCACAAGAGCACAGTCATCAGCCGAAGCCTCGGTGGCTGCTTGGAGCCTCCTGATGTTGAATAGGTTTCCATCCATCCTGAAGTCCACCGCATCCCCGCTGCTGTCCTCAAGCTCCTTGTGGAGGAGCTGGGTGACACATAGGAGGAAGATGTTAAAGAGGACAGGTGCCAGCACACAGCCCTGTCTCACACTGATGCTTTACTCCAAAGGGCACTGACTCCTGCCCTCTTATGGCCTCATGCCATCATAGAACTGGAAAAGGATGTTGACACATTTGTCTGGACAGCCACATTTGAGTAGAATGCCCCATAGTAGTTCCCTGCTCACAGTGTCGAAGGCCTTGGAGAGGTCGACAAAAGGTCATGAAAAGGTCCTGATGTTGTTCACGGTACTTCTCCTGGAGTTGCTGTGCTGTGAATATCATGTCGACCGTCTCCTGTTCTTTTTGAAGCCGCATTGTGACTCTGGCAGCAGTTCCTCTGTGATGTTTTTCACCAGCCTGTGTAGCATCACCTTGGCCAGGACCTTGCTAGCAAAAGCCAGAAGGGATATCCCCCGGCTGCTGCCGCAGATGGACTTGTCAGCCTTGTTCTTACCTCAGTCTACTTTTTGATCTTGAGGGAACAGAAAGCTGATAACACCTCACACACACACACACACACACACACACACACACACACACACACACACACACACACACACACACACACACACACACACACACACACACACACACACACACACACACACACACACACACAGCTGATGTAGAATGCTGTAGCTATAATTATCTAAACTAAATGAGTGAGTTATTATGATGCATAGGGAACACATTTCACATTACACCTGTCAAACTGGCTCTCTGTTTTGACATTACACCTGTCAAACTGGCTCTCTGTGTCACGCCCTGACCTTATTATTATTTTGGTTAGCTCAGGTTGTGACAAGGGTGGTTGGTTTAGTTTTTGTATTGTCTAGGGTTTTTTGTCCTGTCTAGGGTTTTTGTAATTCTATGGGGTTTTTGTATGTCTAGGTATATGTAGGTCTATGGTGGCCTGAATTGGTTCCCAGTCAGAGGCAGCTGTTTATCGTTGTCTCTGTTTGGGGATCCTATTTAGGTTGCCATTTTCCATTTTGGTTATGTGGGTTATTATTCTGTTTAGTTGCCTGTTCGCACTTATTGCTTCACGGTTCCTTTTGTTGTTTTGTTCAGTGTTGCATTAGTTTAATCAATTAGAATGTACACTTATCACGCTGCGCCTTGGTCTCCTCCTTATGACGACCGTGACACTCTGTTTTCACATTACACCTTTCAAACTGGCTCTCTGTTTTCACATTACACCTGTCAAACTGGCTCTCTGTTTTCCATGTGGCATTTTGACTGACTAATTGGAATAAATGTAGAAGTTAAAGACTTCAATGAACCACCTGCCAACTGGCCTCTCCTGGGGAAAAGACTGCTAGTTCAGATTCACCCCCCGACTCCCCAAGTCCTCAGCTGCCCATGGCGCTATGCTATAAGAACTATCACCTGCACCTCTGTTTATGTGACACATTCACATTTGGTTTTCATGTCACAAAATCCACAACACTTGCATCATGTATTTACGCTAATATTGATGCTCGCGTTTTGCCCCCAAGAGGCGTTGGTTTAGATTTTAGACTACATAATTAGCTGATTTAACTAATCGGTTACTTTTAAGTGCACTCCACTTTATTTACCCAGGCCTCATGTGGGATGCATATCCTAGGAGACATTAGCCGCCTTTTAGAGAGGATGAATTCTCCACTGACCTACTTTACCAGTGTAATTAAACAGAGCAGAATGTGTTGTAATTACTGAGCTTGTTTACATCACCACGTCTATCCAGCTCAAGTATAGAAATAAAATCCCTCACATGAATGGGGATTCCTGTTCTAATAATTCAATTTCTATGCTTTCAACCCCCCCTGCCCGTGTTCAGTTCCCTCCCTGGTTACTCTTCTTTGGCCAGAGGTTCCTGTAAGGTGCACGTGAGGGAATTGCTACACTGGAGATCCATGAATCCTCCTTTTGTGTTGTGTTCTCCAGCGTCTCAGTACAGTGTGTAGTCAGGGAGAGATTGATCACCGGGGGATCTGTAGTGACGCCATCCCACTGTTAATAAGCATACCTGCCCTAACAAATGGGCCATTGTTCTCCGAGCTCACTGTGTCGCCCCACTGCTCGGTACAATACAGTACATACTAGTGTAGTATACTGCAACAACATCTCTGTCCACTCCAGCCAGACCACAGCACAGCAGCAGGCAGCCATTAATGCACATGGATATATAAAGTACATTAGTGGAAACCTGAGATGGGAAATGGGGTAAAGGCTGATAGATGGCTACACAGCCCCAGACCCATAATTCCACATTCTCCTGCTCTTGTCCTGAGCGTTGAAGTAGCAGACTGCAGCTGGGATTGTCCACTCTTTAGAGCAGTCACAGAGAAAGGCATACAGATACAACACAATGTCTTTGCTCACACAGCGACACAATTCTTCAGCGGCGATGTATGAGTGAGCTCGAGGATGGTGCTACATGTCCTCTATGCAGATGTTTGAGTATGATTCCATGGATAATTGCATGTTTAATTGACAGCAATATACAGTGTGTGACATGTTCCTCCCCTGACTGACCTGTCCCCTCTGTGTGTTTGTTGCATGCAGCTCCGGTGGTGACCGGGGCAGGCCCTAACTTCTCCCTGGGGGAGCTGCAGGGGCACCTGGCCTACGACCTCAACCCCTCAGGGGTGGGCATGAGGAGGACCCTGCCTAGTACCTCCTCCAGCGGGTCAGTACCAGCCCCAAAACACACACATGCACTCAATCGAGACTGGAAATGAACAAACTGCATACACTACAAGGCACAAACTCGCGGCACCGTACACTTCTTGAATTAGTGTTGATATTACTCTACCCTGTGAATACACTCACATTCAGATTGTTCAAATACATTCCAGGTTAACACGAGCCTTGCATAAATGAACGGCTGGATGTGCCACCACTTGAGAGGAAGACTGTGTGTTCTTTTTCATGGGTGCACAGAGAGCAGTGTCCTTTTGCTGAAAGCACAACACTTTAACTAAAATAACAATGGCTGTTCCTCAGGTGACTGCAGACTGTGATTTATCTGTACACCACTGCCAAAACACCAGCAGTGATTTATTGTGTAATTTGTCACTGTAAAAGGCAAGTAAAGCTGGGACAAAATGAGACTGTAAATGAACTGGTTTACATGAGGGTCCTGGAGCTACTCAGTTTTCTACCGGTCATCTTCAGGTTGCTGTTTTTGACCCACTTGTGTAGTGTGTGTGTGTGTGTGTGTGTGTGTGTGTGTGTGTGTGTGTGTGTGTGTGTGTGTGTGTGTGTGTGTGTGTGTGTGTGTGTGTGTGTGTGTGTGTGTGTGTGTGTGTGTGTGTGTGTGTGTGTGTGTGTGTGTGTGTGTGTGTGTGCGTGCGTGCTATTGTGTCTAATCAGCCTCTAAAGTCCATTGTGCACGAAATGATGATGTCGAGTAATATTAGCAGAGGATGTGCCCGCGAGCGGACAGGCCAGTGGAGAGAGCAGAGGATGTGCCCGCGAGCGGACAGGCCAGTGGAGAGAGCAGAGGATGTGCCCGCGAGCGGACAGGCCAGTGGAGAGAGCAGAGGATGTGCCCGCGAGCGGACAGGCCAGTGGAGAGAGCAGAGGATGTGCCCGCGAGCAGACAGGCAAGTGGAGAGAGCAGAGGATGTGCCCGCGAGCGGACAGGCCAGTGGAGAGAGCAGAGGATGTGCCCGCGAGCGGACAGGCCAGTGGAGAGAGCAGAGGATGTGCCCGCGAGCGGACAGGCCAGTGGAGAGCTTGCAAGTGTTACTTTGAGCGAGCAGAACATCATTGCCGCAGATCTAAAAGGAAAATGTCTGAATCAAAAAATATAGAACTGTAACAAAGAAACATGGTTCAAACGTGTACAAAATAAATGTGAAAGCATCAAATTGTCCTCTAACAATAGTCATCGGTCTTTGTCAAGTTCTCACTCTCAAAAGAGCACAAGTAGAACAAAGATATATGTGCTGCAAACCGATAAAATGTATCATTCAAGGTCAGATTTCACCTAAAACAATGACACGAGCTCTGTCCCAATTAATCTCAGCTTAACTCCTCACTTCCTCTCTACTCAAATGTTTCTGAAAACCAATTGGAGGTCTGAGGTGAGGAACCTAGGGTCCTCTCCTCTGATGGTGTTTTAGAAGGAGGCACTTAAAAAGGATGCAAGAAATTATAGGAAAGATAAAATAGCACAGATCAGTGACATGTTTGCCTCAATATGGAATGTCAGACGTCACTATGTGGGAGCACGCCCCTATCCATATCGACGGGACCACAGTGGAAAGGTGAAGAGCTGCACGTTCCTCGGCGTACTGACATTCTGAAATGGTCCACCCACACAGACAGTGTGGTGAAGAAGGCACAACAGTGCCTAATCCCAGGAGGCTGAAGAAATGTGGCTTGGCCCCTAAGACCCTCACAAACTTTTACAGGTGCAAAATTGGGCTGTATAACCGCCTGATACGGCAACTTCACCGCCCAAAACCACTGGAGGGTGTTACGGTCTGCCCAGTGCATCACCGGAGGCACATTGCCTGCCCTCCAGGACACCTACAGCCGCCCGATGTCACAGGAAGATCATCAAGGACATCAACCACCCGAGTCACGGCCTGTTCACCCCGCTATCATCCAGAAGGCGAGGTCAGTACTGGTGCATCAAAGCTGGGACCGAGAGTCTGAAAAACAGCTTCAATCTCAAGGCCATCAGACTGTTAAATAGCCATCACTAGCCAGCTGCCACCCAGTAACTCAATCCTACACCTTAGAGGCTGCTGCCCTATGTACATAGACATGGAATCACTGGTCACTTTAAATGGAACACTAGGGAAAGGAGGAAACCTAGTCAGTTGTACAACTGATTGCCCTCAACTGAAATGTGTCTTCCACATATAAACCAACACCTCTGAACCAGAGAGGTGCGGGGGGCTGCCTTACTCAACATCCACGGCTCCCGGGGAACAGTGGGTTAACTGCCTTGCTCACGGGCAGTACAACAGATTTTTACCTTATCAGCTCAGGGATTCGATCCAGCAACCTTTTGGTTGCGCTAACCACTAGGCTACCTGCCGCCTAATCACTTTAATGTTTACATACTGTTTTACTCATTTCATATGTATATTCTGTATTCTACTGTATTTTGGTCAATGCCACTCCAACATTGCTCGTCCTAATAATTATATATTTCTTAATTCCATTATTTTACTTTTAAATGTGTGTGTATTGTTGTGAATTGTTAGATACTACTGCACTGTTGGAGCTAGGAACACAAGCATTTCGCTACACACACAATAACATCCTCTAAATATGTGTATGTGACCAATACAATTTGATTTGAGCAGAGGTGTACAATCCAGGCCCTTCGTCAGTGTTATTGATGAACAAGAAACCTTCTATAGAACTTTAGTTAAGAAACAGATAGATGAGCATACAGGTATGTTTAAGGTGCCATACCTCTAGCTCCTTGGTGCAGCTGATAGGCTAGATGGAGTTGGAGAAGGTCTTGACCAAGCTCTGGCTGTTCTCCAGACAGCGGTAACGCTGGAACGTGTCCCAGGCACTGTTGGTGGCCACGTCCCCTCCCTCAGAACCAGTGAAGATCTCCAGGTTCTTACAGTGGGGCATCAGCACAATCTGAAGAGAAGACAGAAAGATACAGAGGATGGAAGTAGATTTAGTATGGAGTCGAAGGGCTGAATCCCAACTTAAAATCCTGTAGCTTGAATTTTTATTCAGGTGACATCAATGCATGATTTACACAAACGTCTCCGTTGTGTCTAGGTGTTTAACAGTGTGTGTTAACAGTGTGTGTGTGTGTGTGGGAACTAACCGAGTCAATGCATTGGGCACTGGACATCCCTGAGTGCAGAGTAGAGGGGCAAGAACAGACAGTGTAGGACATCCCTGCCTAGAAACACTGGTCTGGAGAGCACCACATATCTGAGCAGACGAGAGAGAGAGGGGGAGATAACACTAAATCACACGCAAGAAAAGTGTATGCAAACAAAACACGGGCCTGTAATGCAAGGTGTATACAGACTCATAGTACTGTAGACTCATATACACAACACGTACTGTATATCCTACACTACACACTACACTTGCATATACAGACCCATTACTCTCACGCACAACAACCATACACAGAGAGCAAGACTAGGTGTGTGTTTACCAGGATCCAAGATGGAGGAAATGTTTGAGATAGGACGCATCACCTCCTCCCACTGGTCCAGTAACTATGCACAACGGGTACATAGACATTGGAGTTTGATGCCCCTGGTCAGGACTCCACTGTGGAAGGTGGAGGGATACAAATGTCCTGAGTTGTGGAGGGACACAAACTGTATGTGCTGAGTTGTGGAGGGACACAAACTGTATGTGCTGAGTTGTGGAGGGATACAAACTGTATGTCCTGAGTTGTGGAGGGATACAAACTGTATGTGCTGAGTTGTGGAGGGATACAAACTGTATGTGCTGAGTTGTGGAGGGATACAAACTGTATGTCCTGAGTTGTGGAGGGATACAAACTGTATGTCCTGAGTTGTGGAGGGATACAAACTGTATGTGCTGAGTTGTGGAGGGATACAAACTGTATGTCCTGAGTTGTGGAGGGATACAAACTGTATGTCCTGAGTTGTGGAGGGATACAAACTGTATGTGCTGAGTTGTGGAGGGATACAAACTGTATGTCCTGAGTTGTGGAGGGATACAAACTGTATGTCCTGAGTTGTGGAGGGATACAAACTGTATGTGCTGAGTTGTGGAGGGATACAAACTGTATGTGCTGAGTTGTGGAGGGATACAAACTGTATGTCCTGAGTTGTGGAGGGATACAAACTGTATGTGCTGAGTTGTGGAGGGATACAAACTGTATGTGCTGAGTTGTGGAGGGATACAAACTGTATGTCCTGAGTTGTGGAGGGATACAAACTGTATGTCCTGAGTTGTGGAGGGATACAAACTGTATGTCCTGAGTTGTGGAGGGATACAAACTGTATGTCCTGAGTTGTGGAGGGATACAAACTGTATGTCCTGAGTTGTGGAGGGATACAAACTGTATGTCCTGAGTTGTGGAGGGATACAAACTGTATGTCCTGAGTTGTGGAGGGATAAAAACTGTATGTCCTGAGTTGTGGAGGGATACAAACTGTATGTGCTGAGTTGTGGAGGGATACAAACTGTATGTCCTGAGTTGTGGAGGGATACAAACTGTATGTCCTGAGTTGTGGAGGGATACAAACTGCATGTGCTGAGTTGTGGAGGGATACAAACTGTATGTCCTGAGTTGTGGAGGGATACAAACTGTATGTCCTGAGTTGTGGAGGGATACAAACTGTATGTGCTGAGTTGTGGAGGGATACAAACTGTATGTGCTGAGTTGTGGAGGGATACAAACGGTATGTGCTGAGTTGTGGAGGGATACAAACTGTATGTGCTGAGTTGTGGAGGGATACAAACTGTATGTCCTGAGTTGTGGAGGGATACAAACTGTATGTGCTGAGTTGTGGAGGGATACAAACTGTATGTCCTGAGTTGTGGAGGGATACAAACTGTATGTGCTGAGTTATGGAGGGATACATATGTGCCAGTTTGTGTAAGGCACAATGTTGTTTTAAAAGAGGCAACTATGGATAATAATTGAGCCAAATAAATGATAACATACTATGTGGGACTGAGGCGAGTTGTACCAGTCCACGCCACTCGTCAGTCAGTATGGCTCAGTATTAAACAGCCTGCTGTCATGCCATGCCCAACCCTCGTCTGGAGAGCTTCATCCCTTACCTACACTGCTTGTACACATTCAGGATAGAGCCGTCCTCTGTATAGAGCCATTGTTCTAACCAAATAGACAGCAGATGGTCAAAGTCAATGACATGTCATCCTCTCTACTGGACAAATGTCCTAACAACAATGACTCCATTCAACGTCAAAGCAACTAGAGGAACTCTCAGTACCACTAAGTTACGGGTAGAAGTCATGTTTAGGAAATCCCCAGAGTGCTGTGCATAGTGGAGAGCCAAGGTACTTGAAACAGAGTATCTCCTATCTCTGTCAGCTAAGCAGAGAATAACTTATCCACCGCATAGTGAAAGTGGGCCTGGATGGAGAAAGGGATGGAGAGAGAAAAGATGGTTAGTCATTCTCTCATTGTAACTGCAGAAGAACTGCTAGACTAAAAGTAATAAAATCTGTATCTCAAAGTATTCTGCTAATTATGGCTTTGTGGCTTTGTTAACTAGGGCTGTGGTGGTCATGAAATTTTGTCCGCTGGTTATTGTCATGCAAAAGACTACTGGTCACACGGTAGCTGAGAAATAAATATAACAACACTTACTTCACTCCAAGCATCAACCAGTGTTTGAGGAGCGTGCTCCCGCTGTGCGAGAGGTGATGTTCCGCTAAAACAATGTTAAAAATGATTTTCAAATGTATTTATTTTTCTGACATTTTTTCTCACCAATTTTGTGGTATCCAGTTGGTAGTTCCGATCTTGTCTCATCGCTGCAACTCCCCAACGGGCTCGGTCAAGACATGCATCCTCCAAAACATGATCCACCAAGCTGCGCTGCTTTTTAACACACTTCTTAACATACACTTAACACACTTCCTACACACCAATGTGTCGGAGGAAACACTGTTTGACAGGTGACCGAGTCAGCTTGCAAGTGCCTGTCCCGCCACAAGGAGTCGCTAGAGCGCAATAGCCAAGGAAAGCTCCTCGCCCAAACCCGGATGGCATTGTGACGATTGTGCACCGCCCTATGGGGATTACGGTCATGGCCGGCTGTGACACACCCCAGGCTGTAGAGGCACCTCAGCACTGCGATGCAGTGCCTTAGACCACTGCGCCACTCGGGAGACCCGATATTCTGCTCAAACTCTGTATGCCATGGGCTCTCCGACCCTCTGTCCAGAGTGCATATGAGGAGATTACCGTGACTCAGCAGTCACATGGAATTTTACTGCGGTCATGACTGCCAGTGTGGCGGTAATACAGTCACCGCAACAGCCCTAGTGTTAACTAGTGACGACCATGTTCATTGGCTCTAATTTTCACCTGTAATAAAATTATAGCAAAAGATTGCAGTTGTGAGAGCATGATTTTAGAGTGTGAGAGGAGAAATCCATGTGAGCATGTGGTTTATTTGTGAGAGCTCAGTAACTTCTGAGTCTTGACAAAACAGAACAAAAAATCTCTGCTCGTGAATGAAGATTTCTGCGTGCGGAAATGATGTGCCCACGGGACCTCTCGACTCAGTGTTTGCTTGCTCAATGATGTTTCATCTTCACAGCTCCATTTTGCGTGCAATGGACTTTAGAGGGTGTAGTTTTAGTGTACATACTTTAGACACTGTACACAGTTTCCACCAGGAGCTCTCCATGTTTCACATTGCCTTCCCCTTATTTCCTCTTCCCTCTCTCCCTCTGTTTGACATCCAGGAGTAAGAGGCACAAGTCGGGCTCCATGGAGGATGATGTGGACACCAGTCCTGGAGGGGAGTACTACACCTCTCCCAACTCCCCGGCTAGCAGCTCCCGCAACTGGCAGGAAGACCTGGAAGGAGGTGAGCATCCCCTCTGGTCATCCACACAATCTCTTAGATATTGTATAGTTTTGTCCAAGGACAGTGCTTATTGCTCATCAGTTAGTACAGACGTATTCTGTCATGTTGAGGACACTGGCTATCCTCCAACTCTTCAGTGATAACAAAGGGTGTCTGAGTTCTGGTGTCCATCTTTAATTTTCTTTATTTCGGGTATCAAGAAACATTCATAATCACCGTGGGAAAACAGCTGAAATATCAGGCCATACTTTCACTTCAGGTACCTTGAAAGCTACTGACACAGTGCAAAAGAGCAAAAGAACAAATGACAAATATATCATGTTATGAACTGCTGCACAGTAAGCCTTGGCCGTGAAATACGCGGCTTCAAATTTCTCAAATTGAGCCTGACGTCGTAATTAATTCATGAACCAACACTTTTTGTGAAAGTCGACAAAAAGCCAAGTGGACCAGGGTACCTTGGAGCAGTATCCACAGATGCAACGTCGCAGTAGCTATCTTCTCTCTTTCCTCTCACCTCAGGCTCACGTACCAGTTTGCTAGTATGGAATGATTTTCCTAACAAAGATATCTAGCAAACAGTAAAGCTACTGTGTACCTCTCATCTAGATACAAGCAATTGTTTCAAGATGATTGTTTAAAGCAGTATTTTAAATATTGAAATGGCAATATGCCTTTCAATATGTGTATCGTACAGTATGGCTGTCCTCCCCCACCAGCACTGACCTGCTTCTGGTAAAAAGAGGAGGAGTAGGTTACAGCATGCACAGTGTGTTTCCAGTGGTTGAGTGTGGGTAAGAGCGGTGCCAGGTCGTCAGGTACGTGTGCTGAGGGAGTGGGGCCTGCCTGGTAAGTTCACTACACGTGCGGCAGCATCATTGGTATGAGCCATGAGGCGGTTCTCCATGGGTTAGCAGCAGAAAGGGGGATGAGGATCACCATCTTTACCTGAGTATTTAACACACACACATGAAACATTTTAACACACTGTGTGTTTGTGCTGTTAAGGGAGTTTATAGGCCTCCCATATAATCAATGCTGTGAGGTGATGCTGTTTAATTGTGTTGGACTCTCCACACTACACTAATAGTGTCCAGTGGCCTGTTAAGGGGCCTAGTGGTGTGTACGGGGCTTTGTGGTGCTGTTAGCCAGAGTAGCCCCGGCTGGGCCCCTGGCCCCAGGAGCACCCCTTGCTGCTGATGCTGTAACCAGAGCTGTGGAGGTCAGAAGAGCAGAGCCGGCCCCTCCCTCCCAGCCCGACCCCATCACAGGCCCTGTATGAGTCTAGTCCAGCCCTCATGTCGTGCTCTCTCTCTTCCTGTCTAGACAGCCCTAACAAGCTCCTCTTTATGGGTGGCTGGTAGCCTCGAGGTTAGAGCATTGGGCCAGTAACTGAAAGGTTGCTGGTTCGAATACCGGAAGTGAAAAAAGGTGAAACGAAGGTGAAAAACATCTGTTGCTGTGCCCTTGAACAAGGCATTTAACCCTAATTGCTCCAGGGGCACTGCACAGGGGTGACCCTGACTGTGACTTGCACTCCCTGCAGGTGTCTCAGGGGGAATGAACAAGTTTTTTTCCCATTACACACTTGTGTGTCACAGGACAAACTGAACACCCCCCAAATTATTATTATTATTATTATTTATTTTTTTATCCCCTTTTTCTCCCCAATTTCGTAGTATCCAAGTGTTAGTAATTACCATCTTGTCTCATCGCTACAACTCCCGTACGGGCTCGGGAGAGACGAAGGTCGAAAGCCATGCGTCCTCCGAAACACAACCCAACCAAGCCACACTGCTTCTTAACACAGCGTGCATCCAACCCGGAAGCCAGCCGCACCAATGTGTCGGAGGAAACTGGTGTACTGGTTGAGAGGGGAATGTTTGTGCACCTTCCCCCAGGTAGAAGAGGTCAGGGGAAGCTTGCGTCAGTCTGTAGTGTGAGGATTGGATTGGGAAGGTAAAGCCTGGCCTCCTGTAGAGCTGTGGCTCTGGACAGCAGCACTACCATCACTCTGTAGACTTTCTTTAAAAAATATATACATTTTCAAGATATTGTAATGTAAATGTAATGTGTCAAATACAGTAGGTAGATGTGTGGGTTGGAGAATGAGCTGGGAGATCAGTCAGATTAGTGTGATCAGGTAATTAACATCAGTGCTGTAATGGCTGCCCCTGCCTAGCCCCCAGCACTAAGCCGGACGTGCGTGTTTATCCTCTGAGCAAGTCTCTTGTTGAACCTCATCTGCACCCCTGCCCTCTGACATTCCCGAAAAGATGTGATTTGCTCACTCACTCTGCTCTGAGACAGAGGGCTAGGGGCGGATGGCTGGGGCAGAACAGGGGAAGAGGAAGCTGTCAGATAAGCCTCTCTCTCTTTCTGTTTTTCTCCCTCCCCCTCTCTCTTTCTCTCTTTCTCTCTTTCTTTCTTTCTTTCTTTCTTTCTTTCTTTCTTTCTTTCTTTCTTTCTTTCTTTCTTTCTTTCTTTCTTTCTTTCTTTCTTTCTTTCTTTCTTTCTTTCTTTCTCTCTCTCTCTCTCTCTCTCTCTCTCTCTCTCTCTCTCTCTCTCTCTTTCCTTTCTCTCCTTGCTCTCTCTCTCCATCTCTTTCTTAGAACATGATTAGAGTTAGAGGGGCATAACTGTATAATGTGTGAGAGAGAAACCTCAAAGTCATCACTCCATGACTGACAGATTGTTTCTTCCCACTGCACAGCAACAACATGTACACTGTCTGCTCTGCAACTCCAAAGAAGGAAACAAAGAAAGAGCTGTGCAATCTCAAGACTGATCTAAAACAGGCCCGAGCTGGGTGGAGAAAGTGTTCCTAGCACACATTCTGTTATCAACAAGAGTGCGATAGCAAACTAAACACAGAGGAGTAGGACAGTAATATCACTGCAACAGAGACCCATTTGTTTAGCACATGTAAGCAACTCGGGTATCAGGCACTGCAGGCCTCTTGGGAATGTGAGTGATCTACCTAGGCGAACCTGATTTGAGGTAGATCTGACCAGAACATAAACTTGTTTCTGATCCTATTGTTTCGTCCCAATGAGGAAGTTAGTTTGGAGCGTGTGTGCTTTACTGCATCTTACTGCAGAGCTGATAATGACTGACTGGGTCATCTCAATGCACCCTGCCACCCTGTGGTGAGCTCCTGCCATTACAACAGCCGTGTAGTAGCAGATTGGACTTGGCAATGAAATGTAGGGTCTTTTCAATATCCTCCACCAGACAGTCATTATTATTATGGGAGTCGTAGTGGCGTCAGTAACACCCTCTGTGTATCTCTGTCTCTGTGTCCAGGCATGTCCCCTGGAGTAAAGAAGACAGAGATGGACAGCCCGTCTCCTCAGGAGAGCTCCCCACGTCTCGGCTTCACACAGCACCACCGGCCCGTCATCGCAGTGCACAGTGGTCAGTACACACAGTCTTACACATGTCGCCCACCCACACACATTTAAAGGAGACATCTTGTCGCTGTTGCCACAATCTACCAAGCCTGACGTGCGTACTTCTCCTAGGATGTGAATTGTGAGAAGAATGCAGTCGGAAAATACATGTTTCATACATCAGAAAAGACATGTTTCATATGTCAAAAAGAATGCAGTCGGAAAATACATGTTTCATACATCAGAAAAGACATGTTTCATATGTCAGAAAAGACATGTTTCATAAGTCAGAAAAGATGTTTCATAAGTCAGAAAAGACATGTTTCATATGTCAGAAAAGACATGTTTCATATGTCAGAAAAGACATGTTTCATAAGTCAGAAAAGACATGTTTCATATGTCAGAAAATCTTTCATATGTCAGAAAATCGACCCTTCTTCATAGTTAAGATATTGTCTAAAAGTTAGCCTTTTTTTTCTGTACCTGTTGAGGTCATCCTGGTGTAGGTACTGACTGCAGGCTTTGTGCTTTAAACAAGATAAGCTTCCTTGTCGACAATGCATTACTTGGTTTTTAAAACTGAACTGCCCGTTAACACTTTTTGACAGGTAATTGTTTGTGGAGACAATGAAGAGTAATCTATGAGGAGGCGGCGTTCCCCAGCCAAACGTCTGCTGGATGATGCATGAACAATTAAAGCTGCTGTTAAAACGAATTGGCTATGTTAGCTCGTGGTCCTGATAAATAATAGTTGCCATCTCGCAACAGATACTGTACCAAGGGAGAGTCGGAAAGATTGAGTCATTTCATTGTTTTTGCAAAAGCACACATCTTCAATGGCACTTATCTCAAGCGTATCATCATTGTGGACCATGAAAAAGTACAATTATGGACATATTCTCTCTCTCTTTCTTTCTCTGTCTTTATTCCTCTCGTTTCTCCCCCTCTCTCTCTTTCTCTCTCTGTGCAGGGATCTCTCGGAGTCCGCACCCTTCCTCGTCTTTGCATTTCCCCACCACCTCCATCCTGCCCCAGTCCACCTCCTACTTCCCCCACACCGCCATCCGCTACCCGCCACACCTCAGCTCCCAAGACCCGCTGAAGGACCTGGTCTCCCTGGCCTGTGACCCGTCCAACCAGCAGCCCAGCCCAGTGAGTCCAGCCCATCTAACAACTCTAACTAGGGCCCCGAGTTTGTCCTGGTCAGGTCATTTGGTCAGTAAAACTTATGCCCCCTACTCATTACTCATGCTAGATAGGAACCCAGTAGAGAGAGTTGGCCTCCAATTCACCATGTTTTATGTGTTCATCTAGCAGAACCTGTAGTGTGACATCGTCTTTGGACCATGATTTCATGGCAAGACCTTAAGTTTGAGGTAATGTTAATTAAAGTTCACTCGCTCAGAGGGTGTGTGGTTTATTCAGAGAACTGTGTTATTTCCATTTGTTGTTTAAATGAATTTGTTTGTTTATGTATTCGGATCACCATTAGCTTTTACAGAGGCAGCAGCTATTATAGATTCACCTAATCGTTTGTTTGATATTTCATTCCTTCACGCTTCATGTTTCCTATGTCGTCACCCTGTCTCAAATGACCTGTAGACTGTATGAAATGCCATTTCATTCCCACATTCTCCCCCACCGCGGTCTTTACTAGTGGACTAGTATCCCCAATACTCTCCTGTAGGTGACGTAACCTGAGAGAGCGGCAGGTTTCCCTCACGTAGCTGTTATTCCCCCTCCCCTCTGCTCTAGACTGCAGGATGGAGCCGCCACAACCCTGCGTGACTCTCAGATGGATTAACACTCCCAGAAGGCGGCAACAAATCAATAGATCTGTAGCCATAAAATCATTGTAATAACTGTATGTGTTTTAGCCAACTTCTTCGATTATTACCGTTATTCAATGTGGTGGCTGTCTGGTAGTACAGTAGTGGTGAATCCCCCCGTCACATAGAGGAAAATAAGCCTTCAGTCTTCCTGCTCTGTTTAGACTCAGCCTGCTAGTCCTGCTGATCCTGGGACCAGACCAGCTCCTCAGACATGGTTACATTCATTACCAATATGTGACACAGACCTGAGAGGACCTGCCACTGCACCACATGCAAAAGACTCCTCTTCCCTGCTTTAAATAGGCCGGAATTACAAGCCAGGTTGCTCAATGGAGCTGTCGTACTGTTTCTGTATTGACTTGAACAGGGTGAAGGGACGGAGGGAAATGGTGGTGGTGGGGGGGCACTAGAGGAATGAACCTGAAGGAAATTCCAGTACGTCTCTGGCAGTGATGCTGATGTTGGCAGAGTGCACAAGTCTGACACAGGGAGAGAGGAGAGGATATACTTTTACTTGTATCAGAAGTGCCCCCAGCAGCAGCCACGCTGGGCTCTGCTCGGCCAAGTTTCTGCAGAGTCATTGAAATTCCCCCTGCTGCAGTGCGACTGCAGCCAGGCAGTCACACAGGACGAGTGCACGGCACCACAATGGAGCTGACTCATTTGCTCATCCATTGTTGTGGAGGACAGTGAGTGAGCAGTCCTCTCCTCTGGAGAGGGGAGAGTATCTGAAAGCCAGGCCAGCCAGGGGAAGAGCAGCCATGGATGGAGGGGTGGATGGATGACTAGCTGAGCAGTGCAGTGCTCTGGACATTACTCGCTCTCCCTCCTCTCTCCCTCCCTAACTCCCACATACACACACACACAGCAGTGGAGGCTGCTGAGTGGAGGCTGCTCAGTGGAGGCTGCTGAGTGGAGGCTGCTCAGTGGAGGCTGCTGAGTGGAGGCTGCTCAGTGGAGGCTGCTGAGTGGAGGACGGCTCAGTGGAGGACGGCTCATAATAATGGCTGGAACGGAGCTAATAGAATGGCATTAAACACCTAGAAACCATGGAAACCATGTATTTGATGTATTTGAGACCATTTCACTGATTCCAGTCCAGTCATTACCACAAGCCCGTTCTCCCCAAATGAAGGTGCCACCAACCTCCTGTGACACACACACACTCACACACACTCACACACACACAGTGCTGACGGAAAGAGAAAGAGAGAGAGAGAGAGAGAGAGAGAGAGAGAGAGAGAGAGAGAGAGAGAGAGAGAGAGAGAGAGAGAGAGTGCGAAATAGTTGAAGAGAGACAGGACCAGTGCAGTGGCTTGTAGTATTCTACCATCTGTGCTACAGCAGTGATGCTCCCCTACTCCTCCCAACTCCCCCAGAGCTGACGTGTTCCCTCCTCTCTCCCTTCACAGCTGACGTGTTCCCTCCTCTCTCCCTTCACAACTGACGTGTTCCCTCCTCTCTCCCCTCACAACTGACGTGTTCCCTCCTCTCTCCCTTCACAACTGACGTGTTCCCTCCTCTCTCCCTTCACAGCTGACGTGTTCCCTCCTCTCTCCCTTCACAGCTGACGTGTTCCCTCCTCTCTCCCCTCACAACTGACGTGTTCCCTCCTCTCTCCCTTCACAACTGACGTGTTCCCTCCTCTCTCCCTTCACAGCTGACGTGTTCCCTCCTCTCTCCCCTCACAGCTGACGTGTTCCCTCCTCTCTCCCTTCACAGCTGACGTGTTCCCTCCTCTCTCCCTTCACAACTGACGTGTTCCCTCCTCTCTCCCTTCACAACTGACGTGTTCCCTCCTCTCTCCCTTCACAACTGACGTGTTCCCTCCTCTCTCCCTTCACAACTGACGTGCTCCCTCCTCTCTCCCTTCACAGCTGACGTGTTCCCTCCTCTCTCCCTTCACAGCTGACGTGTTCCCTCCTCTCTCCCTTCACAACTGACGTGTTCCCTCCTCTCTCCCTTCACAACTAACGTGTTCCCTCCTCTCTCCCTTCACAACTGACGTGTTCCCTCCTCTCTCCCTTCACAACTGACGTGTTCCCTCCTCTCTCCCTTCACAACTGACGTGTTCCCTCCTCTCTCCCTTCACAGCTGACGTGTTCCCTCCTCTCTCCCTTCACAGCTGACGTGTTCCCTCCTCTCTCCCTTCACCACTGATGTGTTCCCTCCTCTCTCCCTTCACAACTGACGTGTTCCCTCCTCTCTCCCTTCACAACTGACGTGTTCCCTCCTCTCTCCCCTCACAACTGACGTGTTCCCTCCTCTCTCACTTCACAGCTGACGTGTTCTCTCCTCTCTCCCTTCACAGCTGACGTGTTCCCTCCTCTCTCCCCTCACAACTGACGTGTTCCCTCCTCTCTCCCTTCACAACTGACGTGTTCCCTCCTCTCTCCCTTCACAACTGACGTGTTCCCTCCTCTCTCCCTTCACAGCTGACGTGTTCCCTCCTCTCTCCCTTCACAACTGACGTGTTCCCTCCTCTCTCCCTTCACAACTGACGTGTTCCCTCCTCTCTCCCTTCACAGCTGACGTGTTCCCTCCTCTCTCCCTTCACAACTGACGTGTTCCCTCCTCTCTCCCTTCACAACTGACGTGTTCCCTCCTCTCTCCCTTCACAACTGACGTGTTCCCTCCTCTCTCCCCTCACAGCTGAATGGCAGTGGTCAAGTGAAGTTGCCCAGTCACTACATCTCCTCCCAGATGCTGGCGCCCCCTCCGCCCCCCGGCATGCCCCGTCTGACCCTGCCCTCCGACTCCAAGTCCAGCACCACCACCTCGGACGGGGGAGCCAACTCCCCCACGTCACCCAGTAAGTGGGCCGTTGGTGAGCCTGCTACTCCCAGCCTCTAGGTCTTCAATGACTATAGTTTTTGTGTGTGTGTGTGTGTGTGTGGGTGCATGCGTGCGTGCGTGCGTGCGTGCGTGCGTGCGTGCGTGCGTGCGTGCGTGTGTGTGTGTGTGTGTGTGCGTGCGTGCGTGCGTGTGTGTGTGTGTGTAGGGTTGTTATACAGATAATGGCTAATTTGATTGGATGATTCATGTCATTTTCTAAAACCGGTGCCCTCAACTCATCACATTTATGTGCTGGATGTGATTATAAAAAACAAAGCATAAATGATTCAGCACCGGAAGGGTGAGGCTATTGTCTCTCAATCCTTTATGAGAAAGAGAGAGAGAGAAAGCATTCAGGCATTGCAGACTTGTAATACAACTCCTACTCCTACTGTCATTAATCACCATCATCTAATTAAGAGACACACAGGACAGATCAATATGCGTACCTACTGCCGTGAGGGCGCTGTAACAATACCAATAAATCCTCATGTGGGATTTTGATTGAAATCTCTGCAAGTTCCTCCACTATGTCAGCTTCCATTAGTGATCCATTCAGTCAATCTGTATTGGAAAGTTACAGTACAAAGTTTGTTGGATGCTAACATAAATGAACAGTGCTTAACTGTCCATAGATCAGTGACCAAAGATGTGACCTATTATGATGTGATCAGTGACCTACTGTGATGTGATCAGTGACCTATTATGGTGTGATCCGTGACCTACTATGGTGTGATCAGTGACCTGCTGTGATGTGATCAGTGACCTACTATGATGTGATCAGTGACCTACTATGATGTGATCAGTGACCTACTATGATGTGATCAGTGACCTACTATGATGTGATCAGTGACCTGCTGTGATGTGACCTGCTGTGATGTGATCAGTGACCTGCTGTGGATGTGATCAGTGACCTACTGTGATGTGATCAGTGACCTACTAGGATGTGATCAGTGACCTACTATGATGTGATCAGTGACCTGATGTGATCAGTGACCTGCTGTGATGTGATCAGTGACCTGCTATGATGTGACCTGCTGTGATGTGATCAGTGACCTACTGTGATGTGATCAGTGACCTACTGTGATGTGATCAGTGACCTACGATGATGTGATCAGTGACCTGCTGTGATGTGATCAGTGACGTGATCAGTGACCTGCTGTGATGTGACCTGCTGTGATGTGATTAGTGACCTACTGTGATGTGATCAGTGACCTGCTGTGATGTGACCTACTATGATGTGATCAGTGACCTACTATGATGTGATCAGTGACCTGCTGTGATGTGATCAGTGACCTACTATGATTTGATCAGTGACCTACTATGATTTGATCAGTGACCTACTATGATGTGATCAGTGACCTACTATGATGTGACCTACTATAATGTGATCAGTGACCTACTATGTGACTAAGATAAGTTATGATCAAAATCAGTTCTGATATATGCTCTGAGGTTTGTATTGTGATGATGTGTGATCTACTATGATGTGATCAGTGACCTACTATGATGTGACCTACTATAATGTGATCAGTGACCTACTATGTGACTAAGATAAGTTATGATGACAATGAGGTTTGACTTAGTGTATTACTATGCATATTCCAAATTGACAATTTGGATGACAATTTGACTTAGTGTCTATATGCAAACTCTGCCTGTCTGGAAACACACTGAGGCAGGCCAATTCCCTTCAAATAACGGTGTGCACGACACATCTGCCATTCTTAATGCCTACAGTGATTTACATAACAAGCCATGAAGTTCTAAATGTCCTCTCTCTGTCTCTCTCTCTCTCTCTGCTCTCTCTCTCTCTCTGCTCTCTCTCTCTCTCTGCTCTGCTCTGCTCTCTCTCTCTCTCTCCCTCTCTCTCTCTCTCTCTCTCTCTCTCTCTCTCTCTGCTCTCTCTCTCTGCTCGCTCTCTCTCTCTCTCTCTGCTCTCTCTCTCTCTCTCTCTCTCTCATCTCTTCTCTCTCTCCCCTCTCTCTCTCTCCTCTCTCTCTCATCTCTTCTCTCTCTCTCTCTCTCTCTCTCTCTCTCCTCTCTCATCTCTTCTCTCTCTCTCTCTCTCTCTCTCTCTCTCTCTCTCTCTCTCTCTCTCTCTCTCTCTCTCAGCATACTCAGCTCCAGGGACGCCCCCTGCCAACCGCCCCTTTGTAGGGATTGGACCTCGAGACCCTGGCGGACTCTACCAGGCACAGGTACAGAGCACAGATAACTTATACTAGGAGAAAAGCAACTTCGATTTCTCTGTTTTCTGTTACACACTTGTTGATCTATATACTCATTTGAATATTCCTTATCACTATGATTTAAGAAAGTTGCTGATGTCATACATACCAAAGGCCTCTACTCCTGTTGCTCATGGCAGTTCAGAGCTGTAAACTCTCTCACCTCCCTGGCTTTGTTCCTCCCTCTGATATCAAAACCATATGTCTATGTTCAATTATAGATCTGAGGGCATTAGCTAGGATCTGCCTCAGGGTCTGAATGTTCACGGCCAGCCCAGGACCCATTTTCCCTGTGTGAGACAGATTCACATGGCTAAAAGCATTTCTCTCTTCTTCAAGCTTACATTTACCTCCGAGTGAGGTTGTAGTTATTCACGGTTAACACTCGTGGTCACTTCCGTTTAGAGATAGATGAGTCTTTAATTAGGAAAACTATAAACGTTAAAGTTGGTCTCACTGTTTTGCTGTTTTGCAAGACTAAAAGACCAACTAAACACAGTACCTCTATATTTCCCAATGTGGCTGCAGAGCAGAGGCTTTTGGGGCTTGCTGCTGCATTGCAGTGCTCCCTGCTCCATAAAAAGGGCAAGTGCACCTCAGTGAGGCGTGTGATGATGTAAAGTGAGAGAGGGAGAGAATGAGTGAGAAAGAGACCGCTGAGCTAGGAGAGGTGTGTTTGTGCATGTGCCTGCCTGCCTGCCTGCCTGCCTACCTGTGTGTGTGTGTGTGTGTGTGTGTGTGTGTGTGTGTGTGTGTGTGTGTGTGTGTGTGTGTGTGTGTGTGTGTGTGTGGTGTGTGTGTGTGTTTAGGAATGTAACTTGAGAGGTGAATTAGATCTAAAGCACAATGGCAGAGTCAGCAGATCTGGACCGGAGAAACATGAAAGAACACAGGGAGGTTGCAAAGGGAAGGTATATTATTGGAAACCTTCGACATTTACCAGTAAACTACCATAATTCTGGTCACTTTCAAGGATTTTTTGTAATTTATCACAAGACATCTCGTGGCCCTTTTGGATAATTCAGATTATCACAGATGTCTGTAATTATCTTTGGCCCTATGTGTGACCTTATCACATGTAAAATATAAAAAATAATAAATGATTGTAAAAAAAACAATAGAATGACAAATCTGTAAAACCTTATCCTAAACATAAACCCCAACTTAGTGAATACAATTGGTGTTTAACATGAGGGTTTCAGCATGAAATATCCTTTTATATTTTATACACACTTATTTATTTCACCATTTTAATATGTATTTGTTAATGTTTTGACGTCAAACTGGTGGCAGTTGTGAAAAAGTTCAATAGTTAGAAAAATTGCAGTTAACTGAGAGGAGAGGAGGGAAGGGGGAGGGGATGGAGGAGCCTATTCAGGATGGTCACGTCCAGGACTGTCTGGTTGCTAAGGGAAACCAGACATGATGTAATTGCAGGATGCACTTGGACTTCAGGGAAAGAAACAGTCAAGCCTATCCAGCTCTCGTCATTCTTCTAGCGATCCGTCCACTGCGCAAAAAAGCTGGGATTGATTGCTCAGGCTTAGAATTGAAAACCTGCTCCAGTGCATGGTGTGTGTGTGTGTGTGTGTCGGTGTGTGTGTGTGTGTGTGTGTCACTATTTACATTTTAATTATCACATCATTTTCTTTTGGATAGTAGTAAGGTTTTTTTTTCTGAAAATATAACATCATAATGCCTCAAAGGCAGCATAGTAATATAATAATATACACAGAATGTACAAAACATTAAGGACACCTTCCAAATGTTGAGTTTGCACCTCCCCTTTTGCCCTCAGAACAGCCTCAATTCGTTGGGGCATGGACTCTACAAGGTGTTGAAAGCGTTGCACAGGGATACTGGCCCATGTTGACTCCAATGCTTCCCACAGTTGTGTCAAGTTGGCTGGATGTCCTTTGGGTGGTGGATCATTATTGATCCACACTGGAAACAGCTGAGCATGAAAAACCCAGCCGCGTTGCAGTTCTTTACACACTCAATCCGGTGGACCTGGCACCTACTACCATACCCCATTCAAAGGCACACATTAAATATTGTGTCTTCACCATTCCCCTCTGAATGGCACACATACACAATCGTGTCTCATTTGTCTCAAGGCTTAAAAATCCTTCTTTAACCTGTCTCATCCCCTTCATCTACACTGATTGAAGTGGATTTAACAAGTGACAATAGGGGATCATAGCTTTCACCTGGATTCACCTGCTTAGTGTATGTCATGGAAAGAGCAGATGTTCCTAATGTTTTGAACACTCAGTGTAAGGCCAGTGAGTTCAGTACAATGGTGTGCTGCGTTGAGGGGACAGCTGGGTAGCTCTCCTGCTACCCTCTAACTGTGTAGCTCTCCTGCTACCCTCTAACTGTGGAGCTCTCCTGCTACCGTCTAACTGTGGAGCTCTCCTGCTACCCTCTAACTGTGGAGCTCTCCTGCTACCCTCTAACTGTGGAGCTCTCCTGCTACCGTCTAACTGTTGAGCTCTCCTGCTACCCTCTAACTGTGGAGCTCTCCTGCTTCCCTCTAACTGGGGAGCTCTCCTGCTTCCCTCTAACTGTGGAGCTCTCCTGCTTCCCTCTAACTGTGGAGCTCTCCTGCTACCCTCTAACTGTGGAGCTCTCCTGCTACCCTCTAACTGTGGAGCTCTCCTGCTTCCCTCTAACTGTGGAGCTCTCCTGCTACCCTCTAACTGTGGAGCTCTCCTGCTTCCCTCTAACTGTGGAGCTCTCCTGCTTCCCTCTAACTGTGGAGCTCTCCTGCTACCCTCTAACTCTGGAGCTCTCCTGCTTCCCTCTAACTGTGGAGCTCTGTCCCAGCTCTGTATTTTCATAGCTATAATTTCCCCACCGGGGGAAACATTTTGCAAGAAACAAAATATTGTTTTTGGAGTGAGACACTCACCACAGTTAACCTTGAATGGCTGCGGTCGCTTGTCTTTCCAATCACTAAAATGTTCTTTTGGTTCCTCGGAAGCGTGTATAATATGCAAATAATGAAGTTAATTAAATAAGTTATGCAACAAGAGTGCTGAAAGAAAAGGTGAACGCCTTTCCTCAACAAAAGAGAGAAATTATAAGACTGCCTATTCTTCTTTGCAGCATATTTGGAACCTGCTCCGTTCTCTAAATGTAATTCCTATTTCCTCGTAATTCACCATTAAATCATGACATTTTAAGGGACCTAAAGGACTTTTACTTTCAACTTTGAGATGTCTTCAACATTTTGTATTCATCTGTTTTTATATTAGTAACTATACTCATTGCCATGTTACACTGTTGAGATGCGTCATTCATATCACAGGCAATTGGATGAACGTATTTACCAGGAATTGGTTGTGAAGAAACGAGTAGTATGGGAGAGAGGCTTCTACCAAGAGGTCATAGACTGAACTACTGCTTCACTGATTGCTCAACAGCACCACCCTTCACTGTTGCCCAAAGTTCATTCATAGTTACATGAATTGTTACAATGGGAGTCCATGAATAATTGAGGGATTTACTTTATTGATATACTGTAGCCTCACACTTTAATATGTCGCTGATAGTGTGTTGTGCTCTGGTTTGGCCTGTGCACTGCTTTGTTGGACTATAGGGCCAGTACTACGGCATCTTCAAACAGTCTCCAGTCTCACTACTACATGTCCATATCGCTCCCGTTAAAGATGTGTCTTTCCTTTCCCAAGTATGAAGAGGAGTTGGACACAGCTGGTTGTTTGCTCCAGCTCCACTGGCCGTAATGTCAGCACAACCTCAGGGCTCTCTGTGACTCCAGGCCTCGGGCTGCTGCTATTGACCTAAATCTGGGCCTTTGCAAAGCAAGTTCATCACTGTTAAAATATATTGTAAAGAGAGAGACGTGTTCTGTTTTGAGGAAGGAGTCTGAGCCCAATGCAGAGAGGTCTGGCAAAGCTTATGCTTATTTGTAAAGAGAGAGACGTGTTCTGTTTTGAGGAAGGAGTCTGAGCCCAATGCAGAGAGGTCTGGCAAAGCTTATGCTTATTTGTAAAGAGAGAGACGTGTTCTGTTTTGAGGAAGGAGTCTGAGCCCAATGCAGAGAGGTCTGGCAAAGCTTATGCTTATTTGTAAAGAGAGAGACCCAGGAGGTTGCCACAGAAATGCCTAAATGAGAGGGGGGAATTCACCATGTAAATTGCCGGGCCCCACTGAGGCAAGTATTGTGTTTCTATAACGTAAACTCAAAATATATTGAATCATGACTGGCTTCTTGAGAGCGGAGGTAGATTGTATATTTTCCCCCCCTTCCAAAATACTGGAATGGCATGCGGCCATTTTAATTCATTACATAGATGAGATCCAAAACTCAACACGTTTGTTGATTAAATTATGCCAGTAGTAGAAGGCTCTGGACACTGTGTTGAATGCTGCAGTCATTTTTTTGTCAATTGCTAAGTTATGGTGCCTGTAGCCTACAGTATAGGCATTTACCCTCTGCACTCTTTAAGAGCTCAGCTGTATGGACACAGGGAAGACAGCAGCTCCAGTCATTACTGTAGGCTCTATCCCCATAGACTCAACAAGCAAAGGGGCCCTCCAGAGTTCACTCCCCTGGCACAGACCCTCATCACCCCCTGCTTTGACTGGCAACCTCCATTGTGGCCTTTCCTATGAGCCAGGCAACTCCACTGAATTACAATACTGCCTCTTTAATGTGGCTTTGGCTTGGTTTCTCCTGACCCTGCTCAGCAGTTTGTTTCCAAACCCCATTTCAACGTTTTTCCAAGAGTCTGTCCATAGCTCCATAGCTCACTCCTCATTCCCACAGAATACAGTGATAAGTAGGTACAAATTTGTACATCTGTGAATGATGAAGCGCCACTACATCGAGGTTATAAGCATACTAGCAGGCTCACTGCGGTGTGTGTGTGTTATCATTCGCTGTGTGTGTGTGTGTGTGTGTGTGTGTGTGTGTGTGTGTGTGTGTGTGTGTGTGTTATCATTTGCTGTGTGTGTGTGTGTGTGTGTGTGTGTGTGTGTGTGTGTGTGTGTGTGTGTGTGTGTGTGTGTGTGTGTGTGTGTGTGTGTGTGTGTGTGTGTGTGTGTGTGTTTGTGTGTGTGTGTGTGTGTGTTATCATTCGCTGTGTGTGTGTGTGTGTGTGTGTGTGTGTGTGTGTGTGTGTGTGTGTGTGTGTGTGTGTGTGTGTGTGTACCTGGTGAACAGTGGGCAGGCAGGAGTTAAGAGACTGGAGCCATGGACTACAAGGTATCACTCTGAGCATTAACAAGGAATAGGCAAGAAGTTTCCTTTTTAAACTTGATTAAATCAGTACAATTGGGTGCAGTTAAATAGGTCTGTTTGAGGGCTGTTAAAATGACATAAACCTTGGTGGAAAATGTTAAGATGGGGGCTGAGGGTACATGTTGTGTTTTATTTGATTCAGTCCTGTCAATTGTTTTTGTAAGATTTCAGTGGTCTGCAGGCAAATGCCAAAGTCCTAGTATGTTTTTTTAAAGGTTTGGGTGGAATCCTGCTGGGATCTTTCTCGCTGTAGCAGCTCTTTTACTCCATATTATTTTGAATTGCTCCATTTGGTTGGTCGTCCTGACTGGAAGTGTTTGGGCCCCATTAGTGGAGAAGACACTGATTGCAGAACACTGTGAAAATAAAGCACTGTGTCTGGAGTTGGCCACAAAACTACCCTGGTCATGCATTATTCACAATCACTACTATTCACATGGCGTCTCATACTGTACAGTAGGCCCAAAACAACACTGACATGCGCTGTGAACACACACACTCACACACACAGTCACACACACACACTCACACACAGGGTTTACAATGGCATAATAATGTTCAACACACTGACAGGAATTCTTAGCCCTCTTAATATTAATTGTTGAAGCGAAACATAATTATGTTGAATTTATGCACTTGATGTAGACATAAAAGTTCAACTGTTTATCATACGACACGTGTAACTGCCAAAATAAAGGAAACGCCAACATAAAGTATCTTAATAGGGTGTTGGACACCACGAGCCAGAACAGCTTCAATGCACATTGGCAAAGATTCTACAAGTGTCTGGAATTCTATTGGAGGGATGCGACACCATTCTTCCCACAATAAATTATATAATTTGGTGCTTTGTTGATGATGGTGGAAAAGGCCGTCTCAGGCTCCGCTTCAGAATCTCCCATAAGTGTTCAATTAGGTTGAGATCTGGTGACAGACGGCTAATAGTTGACATCGTTTTCATGCTCATCAAACCATTCAGTGGCCACTCGTAGCCAGGGCCGGATTAAGAAATCATAGGCCCTCTGGGCTTTGTTTTTTTCTTCTTGCCACCTCCCTCGCCCCCCTCGTCCACCAAGATGCAATTTGATGCGTGGTAAATTTACTGTTGAAGAAAAATACCCTTTATAATAAAGCCAATAACGTTTGCCATGTGGCATAGGCTACAGTTGAGCAGAAGCGTTTTTTTAGGATTTCTACACATGGGAATCATTTTTGCAGTGTATGAAAAAAATCTGCCTCTTAAAAACACATTTCATGCAATTCTACATCATTTGCATGACAGAAGACATTAGCTGAATCTTTTTTAATACCACACAAATTACCGAAGTGATTGGCTACTCTGACATCACAAAATGAGATCAACCTGGTATTGAATTCAAACAAACAATAGCCCAGGCCAATGAAGCGACACACCGATTGTACAATATTAGGAGCCAATATATATATATATATACTATAAATACAGTGTCAGTCAAAAGTTTAGACACACCTACTCATTCAAGGGTTTTTCTTTATTTTTACTATTTTCTACATTGTAGAATAATAGTGAAGACATCAACACTATGAAATAACACATGGAATCATGTAGTAACCAAAAAAGTGTTTAACAAACTATTAAAAGTAGCCACCCTTTGCCTTGATGACAGCTTGGCATTCTTGATGCACCTCTTGGCATTCTCTCAACAAGCTTCATTCCAGTCACCTGGAATGCATTTCAATCCATTTTAGATTTAATCTGTAATGTAACAAAATGTGGAAATGGTCAAGGTGTCTGTATACTTTCCGAAGGCACTGTATGTCTATGGCCACAAAGCAACAAGCTGTAGCCTATGTTTGTCTCACATGCTGCCCAAACTGCAGCGTTCCTGACTGTAGACATACCTGTAACTGCCAAAATAAAGGAAACACTTGAGTTAACAAGGGATGTTATGGTGTGAGGTGCATTTTCCCGGTTTAGGTCAACTTGTAGAATCTATGCCAAGGCGCGTTGAAGCTGTTCTGGCAGCTTGTGGTGGCGCAACATCCTTTTAAGATACTTTAGTTTCAGGTTTTAATGTTACATGCAGTGAAATGCCTTTCTTGCGAGCTCTAATCCCAACAATGCAGTAATCAATAACAATGTCATTCTAAAAATATCAAGGTAGAACAAAAACACACAATATATAAAAACAAGAAATAAGAAGAACATGATAAAGTAAGTAAGCATACTATATACAGGGTCAGTTCCAGTACCATATTTACAATGTGCAGGGATACTGGTGTGACAGAGGTAGATATGTTTAGAGGTAAGGTGACAGGGATACTGGCTTGACAGAGGTAGATATGTTTAGAGGTAAGGTGACAGGGATACTGGAGTGATGAAGGTAGATATGTTTAGGGGTAAGGTGACAGGGATACTGGAGTGACAGAGGTAGATATGTTTAGGGGTAAGGTGACAGGGATACTGGCGTGACAGAGGTAGATATGTTTAGGGGTAAGGTGACAGGGATACTGGAGTGACAGAGGTAGATATGTTTAGAGGTAAGGTGACAGGGATACTGGAGTGACAGAGGTAGATATGTTTAGAGGTAAGGTGACAGGGATACTGGAGTGACAGAGGTAGATATGTTTAGAGGTAAGGTGACAGGGATACTGGAGTGACAGAGGTAGATATGTTTAGGGGTAAGGTGACAGGGATACTGGAGTGACAGAGGTAGATATGTTTAGGGGTAAGGTGACAGGGATACTGGAGTGACAGAGGTAGATATGTTTAGGGGTAAGGTGACAGGGATACTGGGGTGACAGAGGTAGATATGTTTAGGGGTAAGGTGACAGGGATACTGGAGTGACAGAGGTAGATATGTTTAGGGGTAAGGTGACAGGGATACTGGAGTGACAGAGGTAGATATGTTTAGAGGTAAGGTGACAGGGATACTGGAGTGACAGAGGTAGATATGTTTAGGGGTAAGGTGACTAGGCATCAGGATATATGATTAACAGAGTAGCAGCAGCGTACGTTATATGATGATTGTATGTTAGTGGGTGTGTGTAGAGGCAGGATAACTGTATGTGCATATTATGTATGTGTGAGAAAATGATAAAGTGAGTGTTTTTATGTGTTGGAGTATCAGTGTGTGTAGTGTGTGGGGCCCTGTGAGTGTGCATAGAGACAGTGTAAAAATAAGAATAAAATACAAGGGTCAACTCAGACTCAGTCTGTGCATCCATTTTGTTAGCTATTTAGTTAGCTATTTAGCAGTCTTATGGCATGTGGATGCTGTTCAGAAGCCTGTTGGTGTCAGACTTGATGCACCGGTACCGCTTGCCATGCAGAAGCAGAGTGAACAGTATTGGGTAGCTGGAGTATTTCATTATTTTCCTGGGCCTTCCTTTCTCGCCACCTGATATAGAGTTCCCATGTTGGTGTTTCCTTAATGTTGGCAGATACCTTATATGCTTGTGGTAAAACTGAATTCACAGTTGTTATTTTATAAACTATGAGCTTGAGCACAGACTCACACAATTGAGCCGTCACATTTATTATGCAGTTAATTTTTAAAATTTGTATTAATCAGTTACCCAATCAAGGCAGGGCCGCCCAGTTACCCACGTGGGCCTCTACCTCCTCTCCTCACCCCATCTGAGGAATTTTTTAGGATGCCTCTTGGGCCCCCCACAGGCCTGGACCCAGGGGCTTCAGCCCTGATAAGCCCCTGCATTAAACCGGCCCTGCTCTTGCCCTGTGGATTGGGGCCTTGCCATGGTAGTCAAAATAATGGCCTGCCCAGCATTTTTATGGCCCTAAGCATGATGGGACGTTAATTTCTTAAATAACTCAGGAACCACACCTGTGTGCAAACACCTGCTTTCAATATACTTCATATCCCTCATTTAATCAAGTGTTTCCGTTATTTGGGCAGTTACCTGTACATTGACTGTGATAATCTGCAATGTACTCAGATGTGAAAATCTAGAGAAACAATGTTTTCTTATTGTCTTCTTTGAATGTCAATGAAAAATATCTGCCATTCATATGTAATCTGAAAATGTTTGCTCTTTTTTTCAGTCCTGGTACCTGGGGAACTAAACAACACAAGGATAAGTGAAAAGGGCAAGGACACGTGGATTTGAGATTCAACACTTTTTGTGGAATGAAGAAAAAGAAAAAAAGAGATGCAAGAGGGAAAATGTATATATATGCAGTATATATACAGTATGTATATATATATAAATATATGTGTGCATATATATTTATATATGTATATCAACATAAAATGTGCTTCACAACACCTTTTTGGAAAATAAAGACAGAGGGGGAGAGAGCGAGTCAGAAAGAGAAGATAGAAAGAGAAGAGGATGTTTGGGCAGCCAAAATGAACTGTGGGGCAGAGACATGACCCCAGTACCCCCATACCCCCCCCCCCCCCCCCCGCTACAGGTGCTGCTTCTTCATATATGCAAAATAAGTATCCTTTATTTTCTTAATCAACAAGAAAGAGAAGAATTCAGTTCCTGTGATCAGACTTTTCCACACTTCTTCTGGGACGGTAATTCTTTTTGAAAGTAGGGAGGGGAGGTCAATAACCTCCCTTTACCTGCAGAAACAAAAGTCTACTTTTCATCAAATTTGATAGACAATCATGTAGTTACTTCATTTAAAGGGGGTTCAAGATTTCCTTTAACACAGTCCATTTTTTGGTCATTTTTTTATAAACACTGAGCTACAGTGGCTTGCGAAAGTATTCACCCCCTTGGCATTTTTCATATTTTGTCGCCTTCCAACCTGGAATTAAAATGGATTTTGGTGAGGTTTGTATCATTTGATTTACACAACATGGCTACCACTTTGAAGATGCTAAATATTTTTTATTGTGAAACACACAAGAAATAAGACAAAAAAACAGAAAACTTGAGCGTGCATAACTATTCACCCCCCCAAAGTCAATACTTTGTAGAGACACCGTTTGCAGTAATTACAGCTGCAAGCCGCTTGGGGTATGTCTCTATAAGTTTGGCACATCTAGCCACTGGGATTTTTGCCCATTCTTCAAGGCAAAACTGCTCCAGCTCCTTCAAGTTGGATGGGTTCCACTGGTATACAGCAATCTTTAAGTCATACCACATATTTTCAACTGGATTGAGGTCTGGGCTTTGACTAGGCCATTCCAAGACATTTAAATGTTTCCCCTTAAACCCCTCAAGTGTTGCTTTAGCAGTATGATTAGGGTCATTGTGCTGCTGGAAGGTGAACCTCCGTCCCAGTCTCAAATTGCTGGAAGACTGAAACAGGTTTCCCTCAAGAATATCCCTGTATTTAGCGTCATCCATCATTCCTTCAATTCTGACCATTTTCCCAGTCCCTGCTGATGAAAAACATCCCCACAGCATGATGCTGCCACCACCATGCTTCACTGTGGGGATGGTATTCTCTGGGTGATGAGAGGTGTTGGGTTTGTGCCAGACATAGTGTTTTTGTTGATGGCCAAAAAGCTCAATTTTAGTCTCATCTGTCCAGAGTACCTTCTTCCATATGTTTGGGGAGTCTCCCACATGCCTTTTGGCGAACACCAAACGTGTTTGCTTATTTTTTTAAACTTTAAGCAATATATTTTTTTCTGGCCACTCTTCCGTAAAGCCCAGCTCTGTGGAGTGTATGGCTTAAAGTGGTCCTATGGACAGATACTCTAATCTCCGCTGTGGAACTTTGCAGCTCCTTCAGGGTCATCTTTGGTCTCTTTGTTGCCTCTCTGATTAATGACCTCCTTGCCTGGTCTGTGAATTTTGGGGTGCGGCCCTCTCTTGACAGGTTTGTTGAGGTGCCATATTCTTTCCATGTTTTAAATAATGGATTTAATGGTGCTCCGTGGGATGTTGAAAGTTTGGGATATGTTTTTATAACCCAACCCTGATCTGTACTTCTCCACAACTTTGTCCCTGACCTGTTTGGAGAGCTCCTTGGTCTTCATAGTGCTGCTTGCTTGGTGGTGCCCCTTGTTTCATAGCAAAGGGGGTGAATACACATGCACGCACCTCTTTTCTGTTTTGTTTTTTCATTTCACTTCACCAATTTGGACTATTTTGTGTATGTCCATTACATGAAATCCAAATAAAAATCGATCTAAATGCAACAAAATAGGAAAAACGCCATGGGGGATGAATACTTTTGCAATGCACTGCAAGTACCTTTTATGAGGCACGGATCAGAAGGATCAGGTTTTGGAGCAGTACAGAGCATCGCGAAAGGACAGGTACTGTAACACGTGTTTGTAAGTCTTCACAATAACCGAGACACCCTTTTGTGCCTGTCAACTGTTGTGTATTTGTGTTGACATTTGTTTGTGTGTGCATACAACTCAGACATAATGAAACCCCCTCTCCCTATCCTTGCCCCACTCTTGAGATAATATTGCATAAAGTTTGGATTAATGTAGATAACGGGGTTTATTCTGCACAGTGACAAAGGAGAACAAAAATAGTTTTGTCACTATTGAGAAAGTATTGGGTGTAGAGGGGAGATGTTTTCTTTATTTTTGTGTGTATTCCGTTTAAATTGCATTGGACATTACAGGCATTGCACTACTATAATTAATGCATTTTTTCTTCTTTAGCAGCTATCTTAAAATGTTGCAAGTCAAAGGTAGTTTTAGGATTATGTTGTAGAAACTACTATGTTGTGTTCTTTAGGTAGCAGGGTACATGAGCTATGAGTGTTTTCTGTCTTGAGCTATCGATTAGAACAATCCAACCCTACTGTGTTTCAGATATTCTATGCTCTAGTGGAAGTTTCCTTGTGTATGTTGAGGTACAGGGAATCCTGACGGGTTTATGGCATCACACCGTTTTGGATCTCTCTCTACATACTGTATCTACGTCACATCTTTATTCTTTTACTCATGCTGTTTTTATATCATCGAAAAAACAAAATGAATTCATGATTGTCTTTTGTACAGCAGATCACAGACTTTAGATGAGTCGATGAGATCATTAGAAGCGTGGCTGTAAAGGTAACCATTGATAGGGCCACAATTGGCCCAAGACCTAATGGTTTCTATGCCAACGGCACTGCATGTTTCCATGTGTGCACATGGCAGAATTCTGGCTCATTGAGAAGGAGCAACTGACTGGCCAGCAGTGTCCATTACCAGTCTATTTAGTAAGACCTATCTTTAGAGGTTTTGTCCCTGGGTCTCATTTGCTGATGCAATGCAAAGTTTGTGACAACAGACATTGTTGCAGCATGTTTTTTGGATGAATGCAGAATTCATCTTTATAAATAGAAAACATCAGGGCTCGAGACTCCTCAATCAAACCCAAATCATATATACAGCCATGAAAAGTGCCTAAGACGTAGCACGAGTTCTTTTCTCCTTTCTTTGTATTTTAGTTTTTGCTTGTATGAAGCACTGCAAGCCTCAATGACTTCTAGGCAGGCAACAGAAGTGGTGGGAGAGAGAGGTGTGACGCACAGAGGGGGAGAAGGCAGCTCACAGCCCTTAACCCGTCTCCAGCCAAATGCACCTTTCTGAGCACATTGATGGTTAGCTGGGGACAAGCCAAGAAAAGACACAACATAAAACCCTGCTATCAGCAATGACATCATGAAACCAACATATCAAAGCACTATATATATATATATATATATATATATAGAGAGAGAGAGAGAGAGAGAGAGAGAGAGAGAGAGAGAGAGAGAGAAAACTGTTTGTATAGTTCAGATATGGCTCAATTAAAACAGAAACACTTCTAAGGAATAATGTCATACATACTGGTTTCAAAAAGCTAACCTTTAAATACGGCTTTGCAATGGTGTTCCGATTCACATCTGTTATCTATATACAGAATACCTACAATGACTTGTTTTAAAGGTGCTGATATGAAATGACACTGATATATATTCATGCATGGTGCTTTCAAAAGAAAATCATCAGATTCTAGCTCTATTGACCACCATAATGCTGACATGGGTGCATGGCCGAAACTCTTACTACCCTTCTGAAGCTTACCCTCCCCCACAAGCCCCTCCCCCCAAGCCCCTCCCCACAAGCCCCTCCCCCAAGCCCCTCCTCCCTCTAATCTATGGAACAGAGAGTAAATAATACTGATGGGTTCTTACCTTTTTACCTATTCCTTTGGATTTTTTATTCCCTATGGTTAACTTCTATTTTGCACGATATTTTATATAACACATTATGTGCCTTGCCTTTAGTTAAGAACAATAATACATGATAAAAATAATGTAAATTCATTTCTCTTTTTAGTATAACTGGTAACGCTGCAAAAAAGACAAAAAACATTGCTGCATGTTTGATTGCTTGTCATTATCCAGTTTAGATGAATACAATAGAATTAAAATAGTGACAGATTGGATTGTCTTTTCATCCTTTTCCCTTTTGTGGGTATTATAGACTAGTATTATAGACTAGTATTATAGACTAGTATTATAGACTAGTATTTGTCTTTCCATCACATGGAACCCTTGCTGCATTTGAATCTTGTTCATTTCTTTGTTTTATTAACTCTTGTGGCTTTCCCCTCTCATTATGTCTTCCAGCTTGGTGTAATACAGTATGTGAAATATGCAATTCTCGTTTCCTCTGCTCAGCATTTGCTGAAGATGTATTTTGCCCCCTTTTTAAAGCTCTTCTTCAACGATAAAGAATGTGTGGCAAGAATGAGTGAAAATGTGCAATTACTCCAATTCAAGGAGGGGCAACTTTTCTCCATGCAAACACAGCTGATTAAACCAATTGTATTTTCATCTGAAGATCATGATTAGTTGATTATTGGAGTCAGAGGACTGGAGTTGCTCATCCCAGCTCCAATTCAAGATGTTGATTTTTGCCTATTTGATTTGGTTGATTGACTCTGCAACTGGAGGTCAGGGCTAGAGAGGGTAGAGAGCTGTGAAGGTTGTGTTGTAGGTGACCAGTGATCAGGCTCCTAGCATGGAATAGAGATTTAAAGCACTGAGCTGGGCTCACATTTCCTCCAGCACCATGGCTACTTCTGCCCCTGCAGACATTATGTTTGGCACCAGATGACCAGAGCTGAATATGGGGTACATTTGTTCCCCCTATTCTCTTACATTACATCCTATGAATCCCCTATACGCAGAAAGGCAAATCCAAGCACTTTAATATCTGTTCAAACGGGAACATCACAAAATAATGAATCTCTATACATATATTAAGCCAAGGGAAATTACTAATTTGGAATTGTTTAAGGATAAAGCTGAAGTTTCAGAGACAAATTCTTTACATGGAATGCTAACTGTGTTATTACGTAATGTGTCAATGGTGAGCAGTGCACAGTGCTTCACATCTCTCTTTTTGTGTTTGTGTGTGTGTGTGTGCGTATGCGTGCGTGCGTGTAAATGTTTGTGTGTGTGTGTGTTTGGCTAGGTAGCCTCACCTACCATAGTACTTTGTCGGTTCTCAGATTGCATATACATAAATCACCTGATAGCAAAGAGAGAGAGAGAGAGACTATTTGGTGTGTTCAAAAATGCTAATTTAGGAAGACTGAAAATCAAAGGAGAGCAAAAAAGGGTTATTAATGCACTACTAGATAGAATTGTCTGAGGGGAGTAGAAATGTGTGACAAACTAGTGCTGTGAGATGCAATAATGACATGAAAAATTCCCCTCCCCAATTGTATACCTTGATCAGTAATCTGTGACTTAGATGAACGTTTTTGCATCTCACTGCATTTCCATGGGGTTAGGGGTCAAATTATTTCACTGCGAATATGCACACTACCTGGATTGGTTTGAAATTAAATGATCAAAATCAGTCAAATAAAGTTTCATAACACTGGCTACAATCGAATGTTAAGCTTTATGTATCACGTGAAGATTATTATTTAGATGGTGAGTAAGTGCGTAGTTTCATTTTGAGGTCCTCCACATTTAGGTCCATTGTGTGGAATCTACAAATCCACTTCATGTTGTTTTGAATATTAGCCCTGTACTTCAGAAGTATCAACTGACCTAGTCAGAATCACGGTATAGAGAATGAAAACAACACAAAATCTCTTCATTAGCTGACTTGCTGATTTAAAAATATATATGTTTTACTGAAAGATGCCAAGATGCTTCATTAGTTGTTGTTGTTTTTTTAAATTAGAGGGTAGATGATAATTTATCATTTCTTACTACGTAGTGTAATGGGAGTATATTGAACAAGAGAGGATATTGTGTATTTTTTCAGCAGGGTCAGAAAAGGCCATGTAAAAGTTTGTTATGCAGTGTACAGTATTGTTTCTGTAATGGATATTGCAATGCTGGTAGCTATTAACATTTTGCTGCAAGCAATTGAGAATTAACGAAAAATGTCAGAACAAAGAGGTATTGTTTACATGCCCGTCTTAAGATCTTGGTGATGACGGTTTATGTGTCCCGGTCCACAGTCCCAGGTTGAAGTGGAGTGCTGTAAGCAAAGGCATTCCATCAAATCCATACGATCCTCAAGCTCAACAAAACGCTGCGGTCATTCAGCCAGCAATTTGATATTTGTTAAACAGGTCATGTGTTTGAGGCAAGAGTCTGCTCCTGATCAAAGAACGCCCACATTATGGGTTGTGTGTGTTCATTCATTGTGTTCATTCATCCAAAAAGGGAAAGACCAACTGATGTGTTAACCATACACAACACAGTACAGTCAATGATCTATATGGAGCCCTAGGCCCATAATCAAGTCACGATATTCTCCTTCTAGTTTTCAGCACAAAGTCCAATTACTGCTGTAGTATCTGAGGGCTCCAACGTGCTAATGTTTGATAGCTCTGAAGAATTCTATGTATGTCGACTTATTAGGCATTTCAAAATACTACATTTCTACGTTTTCAATACAATTAGTGGAAATATATGAATTATCCTCTGTAAAGGTCCCCTCTGGTTCTAACTGTACAGTAGCAGCAGACGCTGGAGCCTCATGACATTTCCTGTGAAGATTTGCACTGCTCCACACTCACCTCTCCAGTTCAGTTTACCCTCCAGCCTGGGTCTGACTGGGACACATAGGGACAGGGGTCTGACGCCACCATAGTCTAGCCAGCACAGTGGTTCTACAATAGGTGTTCAGCACACAGTCTTCTTATTTCATTTGCTTTTTTGTAACTAAACACAGCTATACAGTATATTGTTATGACACCGACAGAGACTTTTGTTTCTAGAGCAGGGTGCTACCCCCCAACACTTTTTAAAGTGACCACAGGTGATGGTTGAACTTACTCCGAAAGACATTAATATGCACTCAATACTGACACATTTAAAATATGATCTTGTTTTATTTCAAAACCCTTAATGTTTTTGTAGTAATTATTGTGATTATTGTAGGATTGTTACATTTTGGACTCATTATCCTATGTATAAATGCTTACAGTATATCAAACGTTTTTTCTGTATTGTATAAGAAAGTACATGTTTATGTTGTGTGTTTAAATTTAGTTGTCTTAAGTTGTGGCCAAGCCACAAAATATAATAATGACTTCTTAAGGATCTGCTATGGTTGGTGTGAGCTCACCACCGATTGCTGCATGCCTTTTTAAAGAAGGTACCTGCAATTTGATTTGATCAATCCTGAAACCTGGACAGTAATTTCAGCATCACTTGTTGTCATTTTAAACAGAGACAAAACCTTCAGTAAGCCTCAAGGGGATATGCAAATCCCATTGCCATTTCTTTGTGCTTTTCCCCCTCACAATTCATCTAACAGTTCTGCATTTCTGTTTTCCAACTGCTGTCGTGCTTCAAAGAACTCACACACTTCCCTTCTATTTGGACGATTGCACTAGATAAACTGGTATTGACTATTTTGTTTAAGGAAACTTTTAAAGATGTACTTCTCTGGAAATCTTTCTGAAGCTCAACCTTTGATGTATAGGAATGCTGATTGTGTGAGAGAGACGGAGCGAGAAAGTGAGAAAACAGCTGCTTGTAACAAGCTAAGAATATTATTCCCCGTGTATGGCCCCTTTCGTCGTTTATAGTTAGAGAACTCACTGAGTGCATCACTTCAAAGTCCACCCAGGTGGTACATTTTTGGTTTTTGGTTTGAAAAGTTATTGGTTCAGTCCTAGACAATCAACGTCAGGGCTGGCAGTCGTAATAGTTTTGCCGTAGTCCATACAAGGTGTGGTCAGTGTGTTTGTGTGTGTTTCTGGTCAGGAACGGTGTGCAGATGAAGCACAGTCCTCTGGTGGTGCAGGTGTGAGGCCCAACACTGCTCTGAGTGCCTTTCTTCTCGCAGTGAGGCGTTGTTGTGAATGTTACTCTAGTTTTACTCAAGGATGCACTGCTCTGCTCCACCCAGAGACTTGCTATTGATTGATGTGAGGCTGAGGGAGGTGTGTGTGGTAGCTCATGCTGCAGCTGCAACAGGTATGGGTCCAGAATGACAAGAGAAGTCTTTACACATGGTGCACCACAACCTTGAAGATTAGAATATGGAAAAAGTTAATTTACTATATTGGCCTTTGAATTTCCTTCACGTTTTTTTAACTGATGTAATTTATCGTTATGCAATTGGTACAGTATATAGATTAGAATGATGTAGTTTATTGTGTTCCGAGCCGGAACTCTGAATTTCCCCTATGCAATTAAGGGCTGGTATACCCTGTCAGGGTAAACACCTGGGAATCTGATACCTATTAATATGAATTCATAAGTTCGTAGTTACTCTTAGCAACAATCACTATCCAGACAGACTCTTAAGATGATTTATTTACCTAAAATTAGAATTGGCACTGGATTAAAATGGTCCCGTTCGAGTTTCAAGATGATTTCTTCAGAGAGATGAAATACTTAGCAGCACGCCAGTCAAAAGTGTAGAATGACCAGACTTGTATGTTTGTGAGAGTTTTAGGGGATCAGTAGATGGTGAGCCAAGCCATGATCAGTTAGATAAAGGTAGTGGTTTTACTTTTTAGTGGTGTTTTTTTTAATGCAAACTGAGGTAAAATCTCAAACGAGAAGGTGAACGGGAAACACTCTCCATAATCCTCTTGTTACTGTATGAAGAGACATCAGGCACAGGCCACAACTCTCAGAGAGGTGTCACAATATAGGTTTTTTTGTGGTGAAATGTGCTTCTGTTCACACAGTGTATAAAGCTAACTGTTATGTTTGGTCTCTATACTTTACTTTCAACAAACCAGCAGGTAAAGCAACACTTACATGTGAATACTGAATACCAAAAATGATTTCAACAAGCAGTGCCTGTCATTTTACTGCTAATTCTTTTTCATTTATTTTCTGCCATTGCCCTTCTCAAGTTCTGATGTACATAGTGTTTGTACTCTAAGCTGCTGGAGGTCATTCTGACGTTGTGTGGGACTGTGTTTAGTGCCTGAGCCCCACTCTCACATTGGCTTCTGCTCATAGCTTTCCACACAAACTGTCCCAATGAGGTCCTACTGTACTCTGCTACAAGGTGAAGGGCACCCACTGGCCAATGGCAATGGCCTTTTGCTATGGAGGTGAAAAGCCATAAAAACCAAGTGCAGTTATGGAGATCTGTTCATGTTATTGATGATCCATATCACAGACTTACTGACATGTCAACACCAAGAAGCCCCGCCCACAATAGAGGAAAGAACAAGGCGACATTTTAATGAGGGCTCTTTCTACACAAATCAAATATCTCACTTGGTCTTCAACTGCTTAATGCCGCGACCATGTGCTAGTTAGAACTAGAAAAGCTCTGAAATGTCTAACTTGCTAACTTGGTTGAATGCGGCACGTGTATAACTACAACCAGTTAGCAAATCGGAAATTTCAGAGCTTCCTAGTTCCGACTAGCACGTGAATGCTGCATAAGTCCACTTGGTGCCCCAACCTTTTCTTGACAATTGGTTTATTTTCATATTTTTCTGGGCCTGTACTGTATGTTGATTCATTCTTTAAGCATGCTGTTTTTCTCAGTGTGATGAAGTTGGTTGGCTGGAGGAGGGAAGAGATCAAGATGTTTCTCAGAGAGCATTGTAATGCAGTGTTAAATTTTAAGATTTTTTTCCTTCTCATTATTCTTTACAAATATTACCATAGTAGTTATTCATTAATCACTTGCTTGCTGCACAGACATACACACTTCACACCAGGAAAGAGCATGTGGACATTTAGTTCTGACACATCTGGTGGAATAGAGCAGAGAACAGATTCATAGCACACACGGGTCACTTTGATCTGCTTGTGATTTTATTTTCCTTTTTGAAAACTTTAGTACAAAAGGATCAGCAAAGGTCGGTAATAACTTGTCTGTTAATTATTTGAAATGACTCTCATATAGGAAAACTAAATTTGCCATGTGTTTTTGAACTGGTGTGGGGGAAATGTACAGCTTTACCAATATTTCATTATAACATTGTATTCAGCCATCGCTGTTAGCAAATGCTCATAAATACATTACTGGAAGTGAGTGTGTTTCCCTATGCAAAAAAAGTATACAAAATAATAAACAAGCTATGCTACAACTCAGTGATGTGTCCTTGTTATTTTTATATTTCCATTGTTCATTAAATTACATTTACAGTAAGGTATATGCCTTGTAATTCTGTTTTTCTTTGAAAAACTCATTTGGACAATGAGGAATGACTAGTATGTTACTCATTTAAAGCAGCAGTCAGTGTTTTCCTTCTCATCTCAGAGATGTCTGTTGAATGTGAAATCTCATTCATTTAGATTTCTCAATTGAAATCAATATCTATTCTGCTGTAAAACTTGTCCACGGACCAACAAAAGCATTTGCCTTGGAAGTAATGCACTTTGGAAGCAGTCTTTCCCTGGCTGAAGGTCGAGAGTGGAAGAGGAGCTGTGGGGGGCATCTGGCTGTGTGGAACTGGAAGATACTGTGATAAGAGTTCTAATAGAAGCCAGTGAACTCCAGGGAGTCAGTGATGTGTCTGTGATCTGTGGCCTTGAGGTTTGGAAGCCCAGATAAGGCCAGGACCGGTTGGCTGACAGAGCAGACACAACCAAGACCTAAAGAGGAGCTAATTATAGCACCTCTGGCTCCTCATAACCCTCCACCCCCCTGGTCTGCCTCACCCATGCCTCCTGGAACACCTGAACATGGGACATAGAGAGAAAATATTGCCATTTCTTGGATGGTAAAAAATGTCAGATTTGAAAATGTAATGATGCATAAAATGGTTACTGCCAAATGCACATATGCTGTGTCTGTAGACACAACCAGTCCAAGGAACAATATACTTTTGCATTTGACGGAAAAGTTTATTAGCTGACCTTTCAGTGTTTTCCTCAGTCAACCACCTCTGTTAATTTGTCCGAAATAGTTCAAATCTAACTTCTACTTATAATCAATTACTTCTATTAGTCAGTTACCTTGATTTACCTTGCAATTCCCCCTGGTTATTATGACCAATTGCATGAGAAATGTGTGACCATTTATCACCACTACTAAATGTTTGATCTATCTCAAAGTTGTGGCTGTTTGGCAGTTTGATGGTATTACCTTGGCCATAAAATTGTACACTGGCTGCTTTGAAATGGTTCCGTGTAAAGTTGTTAGCGGGCACACAGTTTAGTGAGGGTGGCTAGGTGAAACCCCAGACCATTGCTGTATAACAGACACATTGGCAGTCCTGCAGTCTCGTTGTGTTGTAGTGTTTTATCTACATAAACTGAAGAGGACAAAGCATTGCCCCAACTCTATCCATGCCACCACCCCTGTCCTTAAAAAAAGGTACTAACAATCGCATGTAAATCACTGGCAACTTATAGCACTTACCTCAGGAGTCCAGCAGAGCAAAGTACTTTCATTCCAGGAGAGTAAAAAAAGAAAAGCTGAACAGTTGCGGTTAAGGGTATGTCTTCTGTTAGGCTTGGCTGCAGGATTTGACATATCTGACTCTAATCATTCCTCAAGCCATTACCCTCAATATAGGTTTGTTGGAACCGAGCTTGGAAAAATACAATCTCAGCTTTGGAAAGGAAGTGAAGTTTTATTTCATTTTAATGATTCACAATAAAAAAAAAAGACCAGCAACACTTTTGTCTAAGGGTGAGTGAGTGCAGAAATGCTTTAATTAAAAGGGATAGCGCATACGTTGCATACACACCACAATCAAATAAACATAAGGGAATGTTTGTACAGCACTAACTCATTTTAACGTACACTGAGTCCGATTACTTGAAAGATACTTTTTGAATGTAGAGTGCAATTTAGGACAGGGCCCTTAAGAAATATACGTACAACTTCCCATGGAAACATAGTGAGTAATGGCTCGAGCAAACCTTCCTCTGCTCTAGCTATCAAGAGCTGGAGACAATCAAATAAAAGAGAACCAGAGGAGAACAGCTCGCACAGAGACAGAAAAGAAGTGGCGCCAAGTGTGAGTAGTGTTTTGAAACTAAGCCATTGAATGAATGACTAATGGGGCGCCTCCTATAGCGACTGAGCCACGAGCTGTAGCTCTTTCATACTGAAATGGCACCATCCACAGATCCAAAGAAAACAAATGCCTCAGAGACCAAGTCAGTTGTTTTTTCAAAGGCCCAACTGCATATAGATGAGGAGAGAAATAATTCAAGCCTGATTCATGAAAAGTATAAAATCGTACAAAGGAACGTTTTAATTACACACTGTGCTGCGTAGGACCTGCTACTAAGACAGTTGCCCCAGCCTGTTCACCAAGTATTTACACATCAGCCTGGTGCTTCACTCCTGCAATTATTCTTGGCCTCTTAACTGTTATGACTTCAATTATCAATGTACTGCAGATTTGACAGAGAAATCCCTGGGTGAACTCACTGCTTCTTTGCTGTTGATCCAATGATTTCTTGCAATGATACAAATTATTTTTCTTGTTAGGGTGAAATATCATTTCTTGGTGTCTGTTACTGTACTTGGTGTCAATGTGATGGGGGAATTTGTGCTTCAGATCAGAGATACGTACAGAAAGGGTCCAAAATGAAAACTACAGATGTTTAGATTGGAATACATATAGAGATTTTTCCATTCTACATTTTTCCTTTTGTCAAAGGATTTCTTTCTGCTTTTATTAAAAAAGAGATATCATCGTATAGTCTCTTTCTCGGACTGAATCGATCTAACAGAGATGGCAAAACTGCTCATCTGATTCTGAATGTGAGGGGATGAGTGTGTGGCTCTTCTGGCTCCAGAATAAACAAAGCCAACAAAAGCACCAACTACTGCCAGGAAATATGAAGATGACGCCGCAGTTGAGCGATTTAACTTCAGATGCAGCATAAAATGTGAAATTTCCACACGTTGTAAAAACAGCCACGTGGAATTTCAAAAAGGGGTATTTTATGCACTTTAAGGAAAATGTGTACGAGCCAACAACCAAATCAATCAAACATACATCAGAAAAACTAAACTAGCCAAAATTGGCAACATAGAAGTCCCATTTTGATAGTAACTGGTTGGAGTAAGTGGAGGATGGTAGCGTGTAGCCAAGTCACAGTTCTGACTTAAGCTAAATCTGCCTAAAAACAGGCAACAAAATGTGACTCTGCAAAGGGTTGTGGATACTTCCTACATCCAATATACATCATGTACAGAAGGTATAGGAGATGGTCCCGCTTTAAATGAAGCTTATAAAGGCTTCATAAATCCTTCATAAACCCTACATCTGTTACAAATCATCTATAACCGTATGTTTTATTTTTAATTTTTTTTAATTTCACCTTTATTTAACCAGGTAGTCCAGTGGAGAACAAGTTCTCATTTACAACGGCGACCTGGCCAAGATAAAGCAAGCAGTGCAGCACAAACAACAACACAGAGTTACACATGGAATAAACAAACATACAGTCAATAATACAGTAGAAAAAAAGTCTATATACAGTGTGTGAAAATGAGGTAGGATACCGGAGGTAAGGCAATAAATAGGCCATAGTGGCGAAATAATTACAATATAGCAATTAAACACTGGAGTGATAAATATTCAGAAGATGAATGTACAAGTGGAGATACTGGGGTGCAAAGGAGCAAAAATAAATAAAATAGATAACAGTATGGGGATGAGGTAGTTAGATGGGCTATTTACAGATAGGCTATGTACAGGTGCAGTGATCTGTGAGCTGCTCTGGCAGCTGGTGCTTAAAGCTAGTGAGGGAAATATGCTTTATAAAGGGATCATAAATGTGACATAACAGTGTGACATAACCACCAATGTCAAATGTGACATAACCCACTATGTCAAATATAACATAAACCTGTGCTTTACAATGGGTGGAATAAGCACCGCTTATACATCATATTAAATTGAGGCTTCAAAAAGCATTTATAACCTTGTCATGTATCTTGATATTTAACCTTTATTTGACTAGGCAAGTCAGTTTTAAAATCTAATTCTTACTTACAATGACGGCCTACCCCAGACGACACTGGGCCAATTGTGCACCATCCTATGGGACTCCCAATCACGGCCGGTTGTGATACAGCTTGGAATCGAACCAAGGTCTGTAGTGACGCCTCTAGCACTGAGATGCAGTACCTTAGACCGCTGCGCCACTCGGGAGCCCATTGCAACTCCAGGATAGTGGGACCACCCATACGTACATATTTATTCACGCATGACTGTAAGTCACACTGGATAAAAGCGTCTTTAAATGTTATGTATTATATTATATTACTCCAAAACATTTCTAGGATGGCCAAACCTCTTTTTCTCTTGGGTGCATAGTCAATATTGGACGTGACAACAACCTTCCCCAAAATGCTTTGCAGCAGGATGACACACACTCTAAAGTGCAGTCATACACAATAAAAAAACAATGGTAGGGACTTTTAAAATCCATTTAAATATTTTGCCTACATCTGTTGTTTTTTCCCCCAAATTAAATTTTCTCGGTCCCAAACTTCAACCTCCAGCTGCGTACCCCCTCTAGCACCAGGATATAGCACACTCTCAAATGTTGCTTTTTACCATCATTGTAAGCCTGCCACACACACACTATATGATATGTTTAATAAAGGTAAGTACGAGTGTCACGATTGTCGTTGGAAGCATACTCGGACCAACATGCAGCGTGATCTGGATTCCACATCTTTTTATTTAAAGTAAGTGAACCGCACAACAAAAACAATAAGGAAACAACGAAACGTGACTACGTGGTGCACATGCACAAAACACAAAATAATATCCCACAAACACAAGGTGGGAAAATGCTACCTAAATATGATCCCCAATTAGAGACAACGATTGCCAGCTGCCTCTAATTGGGAATCATACAAATCACCAACATAGAAAAATAAACTAGAACCCCACATAGAAATATTAAACTAGACTACCCCCCTCTCACGCCCTGACCTAGTCCATCATAGAGAAACAAGGGCTCTCTATGGTCAGGACGTGACAACGAGTTTGAGTTTTTGTCACAACCGGCACGTGGGAAGTGACAAAGAGCTCTTATAGGACCAGGGCACAAAGAATAATAAACTCAGGAAAAAAAGAAACGTCCCTTTTTCAGGACCCTGTCTTTCAAAGATAATTAGTAAAAATCCAAATAACTTCACAGATCTTCACTGTAAAGGGTTTTAACACTGTTTCCCATGCTTGTTCAATGAACCATAAACAATTAATGAACATGCACCTGTGGAACAGTCGTTAAGACACTAACAGCTTACAGACGGTAGGCAATTAAGGTCACAGTTATGAAAACTTAGGACACTAAAGAGGCCTTTCTACTGACTCTGAAAAACACCAAAAGAAAGATGCCCAGAGTCCCTGCTCATCTGCTTGAACATGCCTTAGGCATGCTACAAGGAGAAATGAGGACTGCAGATGTGGCCAGGGCAATAGATTGCAATGTCAGTAATGTGAGACGCCTAAGATAGCGCTACAGGGAGACAGGACGGACAGCTGATTGTCCTCGCAGTGGCAGACCACGTGTAACAACACCTGCAAAGGATCGGTACATCCGAACATCACACCTGCGGGGCAGGTACAGCATGGCAACAACAACTGCCCGAGTTACACCAGGAACGCACAATTCCTCCATCAGTGCTCAGACTGTCCGCAATAGGCTGAGAGAGGCTGGACTGAGGGCTTGTCGGCCTGTTGTAAGGCAGGTCCTCAGCAGACATCACCAGCAGCAACGTCGCCTATGGGCACAAACCCACCGTCGCTGGGCCAGACAGGACTGGCAAAAAGTGCTCTTCACTGACAGGTCGCGGTTTTGGTCGGATTCACGTTTATCGTCGAAGGAATGAGCGTTACACCGAGGCCTGTACTCTGGAGCAGGATCGATTTGGAGGTGTAGGGTCCGTCAAGGTCTGGGGCGGTGTGTCACAGCATCATCGGACTAAGCTTGTTGTCGTTGTAGGCAATCTCAACGCTGTGCGTTACAAGGAAGACATCCTCCTCCCTCATGTGGTACCCTTCCTGCAGGATCATCCTGACATGACCCTCCAGCATGACAATGCCACCAGCAATACTGCTCGTTCTGTGCGTGATTTCCTGCAACACAGGAATGTCAGTGTTCTGCCATGGCCAGCGAAGAGCCCGGATCTCAATCTCATTGAGCACGACTGGGACCTGTTGGATCAGAGGGTGAGGGCTAGGGCCATTCCCCCCAGAAATGTCAGGGAACTTGCAGATGCTTGGTGGAAGAGTGGGGTAACATCTCACAGCAAGAACCGGCAAATCTGATGCAGTCCATGAGGAGGAGATGCACTGCAGTACTTAATGCAGCTGGTGACCACACCAGATACTGACTGTTACTTTTGATTTTGACCCCACCTTTGTTCAGGGACACATTATTCTATTTCTGTTAGTCACATGTCTGTGTAACATGTTCAGTTTATGTCTCAGTTGTTGAATCTTATGTTCACACAAATATTTACACATGTTAAGTTTGCTGAAAATAAACACAGTTGACTGTGAGAGGATGTTCATTTTTTTGCTGAGTTTATAATAATCAATAATGTTGCTCTTTATTTAACCGTCTTACATATACAAACTTAGTTGTTTCAAAAAATTGTGAATAACTCACCACAGGTTAATGAGAATGGTGTGCTTGAAAGGATGCACATAACTCTGCAATGTTGGATTGTATTGGAGAGTCTCAGATCATTTTCCACACACAGTCTGTGCCTGTATGCTAGTGAGGGCTGAGAATCCACCCTCACACAGGTACATGGTTGCAAAGGGCATCAGTGTCTTAACAGCCCAATTGGCGAATTGGGATACTCTGATATTCCAATTCAGAAATTGGAGGCAAGCCATTAAAGGTATTATTATTTTTACCTTTATTTAACTAGGCAAGTCAGTTAAGAACAGATTCTTATTTACAATGATGGCCTACTGGGGAACAGTGGGTTAACTGCCTCGTTCAGGGGCAGAATGACAGATTTTTACCTTGTCAGCTTGTGGATTCAATCCAGCAACCTTACGGTTACTAGCCCAACGTTCTAACCAATAGACTACCTGCCGCCTGGATAACAAACCTGCGTAATTGTGCACACAACTCACTCAGGTGCTTCGCTATATCACATTTGACATTATCCGTACACTTGAGTTCATTTGCACACACAAAAATCATACAATGATGGAAAGACCTGTGTGTTGTCCTTGTTAATGCACACAGAGAAGAGCTCCAACTTCTTAATCATAGCCTTAATTTTGTCCCGCACATTGAATATAGTTGCGGAGATTCTCTGTAATCCTAGATTCAGATCATTCAGGCGCTAAAAGAAACATCACACACATTCGTGTGAGAAACTCATCATCGTGCAAGCGGTCAGACAAGTGAATATTATGGTCAGTAAAGAAAACTTTAAGCTCGTCTCTCAATTCAAGAAAACGTGTCAATACTTTGCCCCTTGATAACCAGCGCACTTCTTTCTGTATGTTGCAAAAGCGTTACATGGTCGCTGCCCATATCATTGCATAGTGCAGAAAATACACAAGAGTTCAGGGGCCTCGCTTTAACAAAGTTAACCATTTTCACTGTAGTGTCCAAAACACATTTCAAGCTGTCAGGCATTCCCTTGGCAGCAAGAGACTCTCGGTGGATGCTGCAGTGTACCCAAGTGGTGTCGGGAGCAACTGCTTGCACGTGACATTACCACTCCACTATGTCTCCCTGTCATGGCTTTTGCGCCATCAGCCCAGATACCAACATGAGCAGCAGCTACGTATTGCTACATACGGACCGTTAGTAGAATTCATGCGTGTAATGAACACAAGGGGAGACAGAGAGCTGGTTTCAAGCGCAGGAGGTGTTTATTGTAATGAACCACAGGATGAGGCAGGTAGCTGGGTCCAGGGGCAGGCAGAAGGTCATACACAGGGGGTCCAAAAGGGCAACAGCACAGGCAGGGAAAAGGCTAGTAACGTAGTCCGGGAGATCAGGCAATAGTTAGAAAACAGGAAATCAGATCAGCTAAAGTACAGGCAGGGAATAAGCAAAAACTATCATACAGGGGAGGCGTGAATTACGGAAAACCCAGCGCTCCAAAGACATGTGTCACAAAACAAACAATACCTCACAGTGATGGGATGCAAAGAACTGAACTAAATAGTGTGTGATAATGACGTACAGGTGTGTGAACAGGTGATTAGAATTCAGGTGATTGGGATCTGGAGTATGAGCTGCGTTCAGGGGATCTATGTGTTTGAGAGTGTGAGCTGGAAAGTGGGCTGGAAAGTGAGCTGGGATCTACATGTTTGAGGGTGTGAGTTGGAAGCAGACGTTACACCGCGAGTAACAGTTAATGTGATTGGATATTTTTGACTAGGCTAAGTGCATTTGACATTGTGTTGTTATTTCGTTGAAGAAATATCTCACCCAAATGTATAGCCCCGTTGGAAAATATAAATGGACCGTTTGAAAATGTGAAGATAACGGCAGTTTGGGAATACCTGCTCTAAGCCTATATGTATTCCATATACAGTGATTCGCATTGGGGCATTTATTTGACCTTGGAATATGTTTTAAACCTCAAATGTAATGCAAATGTCACATAAACATGAACAAATATGAATAATTTAATGTTTAGACAATAACTGTTCATATATCATGAAAAAATATAGGTTATTGACACTTCTCTACTATTACGCGGGGGACTTTTATTTAGAACATTTCTGAAATTTCGTGACCTGGAAGTACTTTTTTGGTGTTGCTGACGAGACGCTGATCATGTGATGAGTTCGCAAATCAAATACCTCCTAGTGGAGCCACAAGACAGCAAAAAACAAATAAGTTAACCTTTATTTATAATAATTTAAATTAGTTTCTAGCTCCCTCAATCCTTATTTCTAATAATTTCGGTGACTTTACAGCAATTTCTAGCTACCCAAAATGTTGCTTGCTAGCAGGCTCATCTAACAAAAAATCCCACTAGAGAAAGCCATGTCTCATATTCATGTCATAAGATTTGTAAATTAAAGAGCATTATAATGATACGAATCGAATGGTGTTCCTTATCTTCCCATTTAGAGTTTCTGGCACAGGACAGAAATGCCCTTATCCAGATGGTGTGACAAAGGCAAAGTTTTTGTTGTTGTTACTTTTAAGTTTGTAACCAACATGCAGCAGCTCCCGAGTGGCAAGAACCATTCGCCTGCCAGCTCAGGGATAAGCTACACTATTCACAGCCCTGTGCAATGTCAATTGTAGACTGAACAAAAATATATGTCCCATGTTTCATGAGCTGAAATAAAAGATCCCAAAAATTGTTCATACGCACAAAAAGCTTAATTTTCTCAAATGTTGTGCACAAATTTGTTTACATCCCTGTAAGTGAGCATTTCTCCTTTGTCAAGAAGCTGAATAAACAGCATGACCACTACACAAGTGCACCTTGTGCTGGGGACAATAAAAGGCCAGTCTAAAATGTGTAGTTTTGTCTGACTGCAGGAATGTCTACCAGTGCTGTTGCCAGAGAATTTAATGTTAATTTCTCTACCATCTCTACAATGTAATTTTATCAAATTTGGCAGTACGTCCAACTGACCTCACAAATGCAGACCACTTGTTACCACGCCAGCCCAGGACCTCCACATCTAGCTTCTTCACCTGCGGGATCAACTGAGGCCAACCACCCAGACAGCTGATGAAACTGTGGGTTTGCACAACCAAAGAATTTCTAAACAAACTGTCAGAAACTGTCTCAGAGTAGCTAATCTGCGTGCTCGTCATCCTCACCAAGGTCTTGACCTGACTACAGTTCTGCGTCATAACCGACTTCAGTGGGCAAATGCTCACATTCGATGACCTCTGGCACGCTGGAGGAGTGTGCTCTTCACAGATGAATCCCGGATTCAACTGTACCAGGCAGATGGCAGACAGCATGTATGGAGTTGTGTGGGCGAGCGGTTTGCTGTAGTCAACGTTGTGAATAGAGTGCCCAATGGTGGCGGTGGGGCTATGCTATGGGCAGGCATAAGCTACGGTTAACGAACACAATTGCTTTTTATAGATAGCAATTTGAATGCACAGAGATACCGTGACAAGATCCCGAGGCCCATTGTCGTGCCATTCATCCGCCACCATAACCTAATGTTTCAGTTTGATAATGCATGGCCCCATGTCACAGAGATCTGTACACAATTCCTGGAAGCTGAACATGTCCCAGTTCTTCCATGGCCTACATACTCAACAGACATGTCACCAATTGAGCATGTTTGGGATGCTCTGGATCGACGTGTACGACAGCATGTTCCAGTTTCCGCCAATATCCAGCAACTTCACACAGCCATTGAAGAGGAGTGGGACAACATTCCACAGGCCAAAATCAACAGCCTGATCAAGTCTATGTGAAGGAGATGTCGCGCTGCATGAGGCAAAAGGTGGCCACATCAGATATTGACTGGTTTTCTGATCCCCACCCATACTTTCTTTTTATTTGTGACCAACAGATGCATATCTGTTTTCCCAGTCATGTGAAATCCATAGATTAGGGCCTAATTTATTTATTTCAATTGACTGATTCCTGATTACAAGCAAAAATGTAAGCAGGAAGCATCAGTGACTAGATCAATAAAAAAGTGGTCAGATGAAGCAGATGCTAAGCTACAGGACTGTTTTGCTAGAACAGACTGGAACATGTTCTTGGATTCCTCCAATGACATTGAGGAGTACACCACATCTGTCAATGGCTTCATCAATAAATGCATCAATGACGTCGTCCCCACAGTGACCGTACGTACACACCCCAACCAGAAGCCATGGATTACAGGCAGCATCCACACTGAGCTAAAAGCTAGAGCTGCCACTTTCAAGGAGCGGAACCCTAACCTGGAAGCTTATAAGAAATCCCGCTATGCCCCCCGACGAACCATCAAACAGGCAAAGAGTCAATACAGGACTAAGATCGAGTCATACTACACCGGCTCTGATGCTCATCGGATGTGGCAGGGTCTGCAAAGCCGAGAGCTGCCCAGTGACACAAGTCTACCGGACAAGCTAAACTACTTATATGCTCGCTTAGACACAAATAACAGTGAAACATGCATGAGAGCACCAGCTGTACCGGAAGACTGTGTGATCACACTTTCCGCAGCCGATGTGAGTAAGACCATTAGACAGGTCAACATTCACAAGGCCGCAGGGCCAGACGGATTACCAGGACGTGTACTGGACAAATTGAACACCCTTGTGAGAATGCTATTCATTGACTACAGCTCAGCGTTCAACACCATAGTGCACTCAAAGCTCATCAATAAGCTAAGGATCCTGGGACTAAACACATCCTTCTGCAACTGGATCCTGGACTTCCTGACGGGCCGTCCCAGGTGGTAAGGGTAGGTAACAACACAACACAGGGGTAGGTGCTCAGCCCCCTCCTGTACTCCCTGTTCACTTATGACTGCATGGCCATGCACGACTCCAACACCATCATGAAATTTGCCGATGACACAACAGAGGTAGGCCTAATCACCAACAACAATGAGACAGCCTATAGGGAGGAGGTCAGAGATCAGGCCATGTGGTGCCAGGACAACAACCTCTCCCTCAGCGTGATCAAGACAAAGGAGATGATTGTGGACTACAGGAAAAAGAGGACCGAGCACGCCCCCATTCTCATCGACGGGGCTGTAGTGGAGCAGGTTGAGAGCTTCAAGTTCCTTGGTGTCCACATCATAACAAACTAACATGGTCAAAGCACACCATGACAGTCATGAAGCAGACACGACAAAACCTATTCCCCCTCAGGAGACTGAAAAGATTTGGCATGGGGCCTCAGATCTTCAAAAGGTTCTACAGCTGCACCGTTGAGAGAATCCTGACTGGTTGCATCACTGCCTGGTATGGCAACTGCTTGGCCTCTGACCGCAAGGCACTACAGAGGGTAGTGCGAATGGCCCAGTACATCACTGGGGCCAAGCTTCCTGCCATGCAGGACCTCTATACCAGAGGAAGACCCTAAAACTTGTCTGACTCCAGCCACCCTAGTCAGACTGTTCTCTGCTACCACATGGAAAGCAGTACCTGAGCAGCAAGTCTAGGTCCAATAGGCTTCTAAACAGCTTCTACCCCCAAGCCATAAGACTCCTGAACATCTAGTCAAATGGCTACCCAGACTATTTGAAATCCCACCCTCCACACCACTGCCACTCTCTGTTGTCATCTATGCATAGTCACTTTAATTAACTCTACCTACATGTACATACTACCTCATCTAACCAGTGCCCCCGGCACATTGACTCTGTACCAGCACCCCCCTGTATATATTGTTATTTTTTACTGCTGCTCTTTAATTGCTTGTTTTATTTACCTCTTATTCATATCTGTATCTTTTGAAACTGCATTGTTGGTTAGGGGCTAGTAAGTAAGCATTTCACTGTAAGGTCTACACCTGTTGTATTCGGCGCATGTGACTAATACAATTTGATTTGATTTGATGTACTGTATGTGTTATGAATGACCAAAGGTGCCTTACTTTACAGTAAGTACAGCATCATACGATACAATGCATTTATGTATGTGTCATAAATGACCAAAGGGATCTGACTTTAAATGAAGTACAGTGTTATGCGATATGGAGTCTTTATTGATATGTTATGAATGTGTTATGAATGACCGAAGGTGTCTCACTTCAAACTAAGTATTACAAGATATTACATAAAGTGTCAATAAATAGGTTAATATTGTTTTGCTGATTTATGAAGGTTCACTCATGATCTACAATTACTGTAGGATGTGAGAGGTATTTAAATAGGTTGATGGACCTGCAAAGCTTGCGTTTGTGTGTATGTGTCAGAACCAAGATGATTTGGAGTAGTCCAGCCTGAGACTACAGCACCAAGTATTCCTCTTTCGTTCCTATGCTGGAGACCAGGGCTTGATTACAACCTGTTTCAGTGGTGCCAACATGTTGTGGCTGATCTTTCAGCGGGGGTGAATGTGTCAAAGACCTGACTGGGCCCAGCACCGTACGGTATGGCTGGTTTTTGTTGTGTGCTTGTTTGTGTACTGAGGAACATGTAACTTGGTTCCAGAAGAAAGCCACTTTCAATGTCTTTAGGTTGTGGGCTTTCATGAAGGTAAGTGTTTCTTGGTGTAACGTCATCTCCAGGCTATTGCACAACACTGCACATATAAGCCTGGGATATCAACCATTCAAAGTTGGCCTTAGTGGGATTGACCATATAATTCTATATGAGTGACCTTACTAAAGTATTTGTCATCATCACTAGTTAAGACAGTCAAAAAGTCACATTTATGGTTAAACCCTGCCCATTTCCACAACTTATCTTCTTAAAATTGTATTTTAAACCTAACCTTAACTAATGAAGGCCAAGTTGGGCAGAACTGTCTGGGAATGAGATTAGCTGTAATGTGACTAACATGACTTCACTTTAGAGAGTATGCCGTCCTTCAGCATAACAGTTCACCCTTTATAAAGCACATGTTTATATCATATTCAACATGGTGGGTTATGTCACATTTGACATTGGGGATTATGTCGCACACGTATGCCACATTTATGAACCCTTTATAAAGCAGGACATATGATTATAGATTCTTTGTAACACTTATGTAGTCCTTATGAAAGTATTATGAATGCTTTGTGAAGCCTTTATAAGCTGAACGTCATTTAAAGCGGGACCAAGATATATGCATATTGTACAGAAAAACACATTTGAGAATGTCTATAGGAGCTGGACCAGGTTATTCAGTGGCTCCTTTAATTACGGTGGTTTGCGTTTTGTGTGGCTGTCAACTAAAATGTAAAAGGTTATTTTCTTTTCCCTTGCTCTAATCTGCTTGTCTATGCTTATGTATTTAATAAGTCCTTTTACAGTATGTGATGTGAACGCCTTGTACAAACACTGCACCAACTGCTTCCAGATGTCCAAACAAAGGCCAGTGTTCCCCTGGGACTCTCCTCTCTGCAATACGATAGCAATTAGGTCACTCAATTATATGGAGGCTTCTGGAGGAATAGCATGTTGTTGCATTAAAAAGCGAACCTCGATTGTTAGCAAGACTCTGGTAGAACGTGCAAAAGGGTGGTGGGGACTCCTTTGAGGTTTGTCCCCTTGACCAGAATCCTTTCTGGTGCCTGACAGTATCGTAATGATAGCTATAAAAGTACCAGAGGTTATTAGAAGGTTGATTGTAAGTGTATACAGGGTGGCAAGTAGCGTGGCGGTTAAGAGCTTTGGGACAGTAACCAAAAGGTTGCTGGTTCAATTCCCTGAGCTGACTAGGTGCAAAAACTGTTTAACTGTCCTTGAGCAAAGCACTTAACCCTAATTTCTCATGCAAATTGCTCTGGATAAGAGTGTCTGCTAAATTACTAAACTGTAAAATATGTATGTCTAGTCTAAAGCAATAGATTGAGCTTTTCAGGACTTTAAAATGCTTCATGATTGTCATTATCTCATTGCTTCAGAGGTCAAAGCAGAGTGTTTACTATGTTGAAATTCACCCATACGTACATTGGCACTGTTGAGCCTGACATACGTACATTGGCACTGTTGAGCCTGACTTACGTACATTGGCACTGTTGAGCCTGACATACATACATTGGCACTGTTGAGTCTGAATAAAAGGGAAACTTTGCCATGGCCAAATGCAGAAACCTGTCATGCAGCCACTGTGTTTAATGTCCCGAGGAGGCCCAGCCAAGATTCACAACTCAAACCAGTCAAGGCTGGAAAACATTTAGCAAGGATTCTGTTAGCCTTGCTTGAGCCATAAAAAGCAGCACTAAAGTCGAAGGCAGAAGAAATGTTCAACTAAAAGTTGATCCTCTTGGACCATTTTTGTAATCGTTTGATTTAGGGCCTGTTTCTTTCCGTTGGACGTACTGGTCTAAATGAGAGCAGACGAGTAAACCCCTCTGCTTCACTGATGTTGATAATGCATCCCATCCCAGCCACAAGTTCTGGA
>NC_088412.1:25700575-25705495 GCF_034236695.1 Oncorhynchus nerka
AGCTCTACTGTTTGTTTGTACCCCATGCATGCTACTTTGTCTAGTATCATTATTCATTACAGTATGTTTTGAGTATCACTATTCATTATTCACGTGTGATTGAGTTTGACTAATCTAGCAATGTTTATATTATATGCATGCTACTGCTGCCATATGTTTGTATCTGCAATATGCATAGCCTGTTGTGTTACTTGTGTAGTAGCTGGTGCCCTTCTACAGATTCTAAAAGTTTCCAGAATGTTTCAGCACAAGCGCGGTAGCCCTAAATTAAGATATCAGCTAGGCCAGAGAGATAGCCAAAAAACATCCATGGCCTTAATGTCACGGCTGTCGAATGAAGTGGACCAAAGCGCAGCGTTGTGAGCGTACATATTCCTTTTTATTAGGATGACATAAACAATACAACAACAACCGTGCCGCTTAACGGCTATGTGCCACAAACAAAGTTAACGTCCCTCACTGAAAGGAGGGAAAAGGGCTACCTAAGTATGGTTCCCAATCAGAGACAACGATAGACAGCTGTCCCTGATTGAGAACCATACCCGGCCAAAACATAGAAATACAAAATCATAGACAACAAAAACCTAGAATGCCCACCCCACATCACACCCTGACCTAACCAAATAGAGAAATAAAACAGCCCTCTAAGTTCAGGCCTTCTATTTCTCTCTCTCTCTCTCTAGCCATGCGTATTCTTTAATTATGTCTAGATGTTATACTATTGCATTCATTCATGTGTTTATATTATGCCACAGTTTGCTCATCTACTTATTGTTATATTGCACGTGTATATTTATCTTCGTATCTTCAAATGGATAACGATTGTATTGTTTCAGAACCACACACAAGTGCATATAAACATCTTTAAATGGAAGCAGCTGTGTCCACACGTGTGTGTGTGTGTGTGTGTGTGTGTGTGGTGACTATCAAGAGTATAGCTATGGGCCTCAACATCATATTCTAACCAGATAGCACTGTAGTGGGCACATCTTAGTGAATCAGTTGTAATTTACTAGCAGATGAGGGCATTCCAAACTGACCTCTCAGGTGAGCTCCAGCTAGTTCAAATTTGGCTTACTCATTAATAGCCTATGACTTAGCTATTTTACATTGTGCCAGTGAATTGAAGTTGAACATCGTCAAATCCGTCCTTTTAATTAGGCTTAATTGCGCCAAATATAGCTTATTTAATTGATGTCCTAGCTAGGCAATAGATCGCAAAGTAGGGCACCCACGATTCCCCACTGAGCTACATTTTTTGGAAATGGCAAATTCCCGTTCTCCTCCATGAACGCTTCTCAAGTGCAAATACTGTCCAGCAGTTCAAATCAACAGGCATTTTTGTTAATAGGAGGGGTCTATAATTACGATCACACTTCCTCAATGTAAATATTATGGGGACACCTATACATTTGGCAGCCAACCACAAGTTATCTGTAGTCTATTTGTATTTTTTGTATTTATTATGGATCCTCTGTTACGTCCGTATTTGGAATGAGACCAAGGCGCAGCGTGGTAAGTGCCTTGGTCTTTCTTTATTTTGACGAACACCAAAAAAACAACAAAAGATAAACGAACATAACCTTCCGCAGGCTACACAGTAACTGTACAAAAACAAGATCCCACAAACTCAGGCTGCCTGGAAAACAGGCTGCCTAAGTATGATCCCCAATCAGAGACAACGATAGACAGCTGCCTCTGATTGGGAACCATACCTAGCCAACAAAGAAATAGAACACATAGATTTGCCCACCCAAGTCACACCCTGACCTAACCAAATAGGGAATAAAAAAGGCTCTCTAAGGTCAGGGCGTGACATCCTCATCCTTTGGTCCAGAAAAATGTAGACCGTTATACCATTTAAAAAACGTTACAATACATTCACAACAGATTTTACAACAAATTAAGTGTGTGCACTCAGGCCACTACTCTACTACCACATATCTACAACACAAAATCCATGTGTAGGTGTGTGTATCTGGGTGTTTGTATTTATTATGGATCCCCATTAGCTGCTGCCAAGGCTACAGCTACTCTTCCTGGGGTTCGGCAAAATTAAGGCAGTTATACAATAAAATACTTTCATAACAGATTACATAACACACTAAGTGTGTGCCCTCAGGCCCCTACTCCACTATCACATATCTACCACACAAAATCCCTGTGTACGTGTGTATAGTGCATATGTTATCATTTGTGTGTATGCATTTGTCTGTGCCTATGTTTGTGTTGCTTCACAGTCCCTGCTGTTCGATAAGGTGTATTTTTATATGTTTTTAAAATCTGATTCTACTGCTTGCATCAGTTAACTGATGGGGAATAAAGTTCCATGTAGTCATTGCTCTATGTAGTACTGTGCGCCTCCCATAGTCTGTTCTGGACTTGGGGACTGTGAAGAGACCTTTGGTGGCATGTCTTGTCGGGTATGCATGGGTGTCTGAGCTGTGTGCTAGTCTTTAAACAGACAGCTCGGTGCTTTCAACATGTCAATACCTCTCACGAATACAAGTAGTGATGAAGTCAATCTCATCTCCACTTTGAGCCAGAAGAGATTGACATGCATATTATTAATGTTTGCTCTCTGTGTACATGCAAGGGCCAGCCGTGCTGCCTCGTTCTGAGCCAATTGCAATTTTCCTAAGTCCCTCTTTGTGGCACCTGACCACACGACTGAACAGTAGTCCAGGTGTGACAAAACTGTAGCCTGTAGGATCTGCCCTGTTGATAGTGCTGTTAAGAAGGTAGAGCAGCGCTCTATTATGGATAGACTTTTCCCCATGTTAGCTACTGTTGTATTAATATGTTTTGACCATGACAGTTTGCAATCCAGGGTTACTCCACTCAGTTTAGTCACCTCAACTTGCTCAATTTCCACATTATTTATTACAAGATTTAATTGAGGTTTAGGGTTTAGTGAATGATTTGTTCCAAATACAATGCTTTTAGTTTTGGAAATATTTAGGATGAACTTACTCCTTGTCACCCATTCTGAAACTACCTGCAGCTCTGTGTTAAGTGTTTCAGTCATTTCAGTCACTGTAGTAGCTGAAGTGTATAGTGTTGAGTGATCCTCGTACATAGACACACTGGCTGTACTCAAAGCCTGTGGCATGTCGTTAGTAAAGATTGAAAAAAGTAAGGGGCCTAGACAGCTGCCCTGGGGAATTCCTGATTCTACCTGGATTATCATCAGCCAATCATCAGTCATTTGTGTAATTGCTGTGCTTATTGAATATAAGTGTGCTAAAAGTTTGTTGTCAATTTGTTTACTATAAAATAGCATTTTATCTGGTCAAACACCATTTTTTCCAAAAGTTTACTAAGGGTTGGTAACAGGCTGATTGATTGTTCGGCTATTTGAGCCAGTAAAGTGGGCTTTACTATTCTTAGGTAGTGGAATGACTTTTGCTTCCCTCCAGGCCTGAGGGCACACACATTCTAGTAGGCTTAAGTTGAAGATATGGCAAATAGGAGTGGCAATATCGTCCGCTATTATCCTCAATAATTTTCCATCCAAGTTGTCAGACCCCGGTGGCTTTTCATTGTTGTCTATCAACAATAATATTTTCACCTCTTCAACACTCACTTTTACGGAAATCAAAATGACAATTCTTGTCTTTCCTAATTTGGTCAGATATACTTTGAATGTGTATTGTTAGCATTTTTTTGATGGCATGTCATGCCTAAATGCTAATCTTGCCAATGAAAAAATCATTAAAGTAGTTGGCAATATCAGTCGTTTTTTTGATGAATGAGCCATCTGATTCAATGAATGTTGGAGCTGAGTTTTCCTTTTTCCCAAAATTTTTATTGAAGGTGCTCCAAAGATTTTTACTATCATTCTTTATGTCATTTATCTTTGTTTCACAGTGTAGTTTCTGCTTCTTTTTATTCAGTTTAGTCACATGATTTCTCAATTTGCAGTACATTTGCCAATCGGTTGAGCAGCCATTCCTTTTGCCTCAACCCTCTCAACCATACAATTTTTCAATTCCACATCAATCCACAGGGATTTAACAGTTTTAACAGTCATGCTTTTAATGGGTGCATGCTTATTAGTAACTGAGATAAGACATTTTGTTAATGTGTCAATGTAGTGTCTGGTTATGTAATGTAGCGTCACGGACCATCAAATATTCTTTACATCAACAACATAGGAATCACTACAAAACGTATTGTATGACCTCTTATACACTATATTAGGCGCAGCCTTTGCAATTTTGGTTTTCCTAGCTATGGCTACTATATTGTGGTCACTACATCCAATGGACCTGGATACTGCTTTAAAGCACATTTATGAAGCATTAGTAAAGATGTGATCAATATATGTGGATGATTTCATTCCTGTGCTGTTTGTAACTACCCTGGTAGGTTGACTGATAACCTGAACAAGGTTGCAGGCACTAGTTACAGTTTTAAGCTTTCTCTTGAGTGGACAGCCTGATGAAAGCCTGTCAATATTTAAATCTCCCAGAAAATAAACCTCTCTGTTGATATCACATACATTATCAAGCATTTCACACATGTTATCCAGATGCAGACTGTTAGCGCTTGATGGTCTATAGCAGCTACCCACCTGAATGGGCTTTAGGTGAGGCAGATGAACCTTTAGCCATATTACTTCAACAGTATTTAACATGAGATCCTCTCTAAGCTTTACAGGAATGTGGTTCTGAATATAAATGGCAACACCTCCAACTTTGGCATTTCTGTATTTTCTGTAGATGTTATAACCATGTATTGCTACCACTGTATCATCTAAGTGAGTTTCAGAGATTGTCAGAATATGAATGTCATCTGTTACTAACAAATTATTGATTTAATGAACCTTGTTTCTTAAGCTACATGTTTTTTCATAGCTTTACTGGGAAGCTTAGCAGAGGTAGACATGCTCATGTTATTTATGTTAGTACAAGGTGA
>NC_088412.1:25705995-25835998 GCF_034236695.1 Oncorhynchus nerka
TGCACACATTGGACTTCCTACTAGGGCACACTGTCTCAGTGCTAACAGTATAACGCTGATTCATAGGCACATGATTACTGCACACAATAGCTGTGGGATCAGCAGAGGCATTCAGGGCAGTAAGAGGGACATAAATTAGGTCTTCCAACACCCCTGGGATAATGTACATTTGCTGAAGCATTATGACAACTCAGAGATACAATGGTAGAGATTAACTGAGCTGAGCTTGGGTCATTGATAAGTCAGCCTTATAATGTTGTGAAAGGATTCAGGAACCCAAATGATTTGGGGGGATCCCATCCTCCTTATAAAACGAGCTTTGTTTCCAGAATGTATCGAAATTGTCAAACTTTACACCCACAGAACTGCAGTTGTCTCGTAGACAGTTATGGAGGGCTAAAAGTCTGCTGAACCGTTCAATGCCACAATTCTGGGAGGGCAGAGGGACAGATATTATGGGGCGTTTGTTGGTGTCAAGGTGTGACCCAATAAGTTATTCATAATCCATCTTCAGCTGTTCTGAGCTGCCCTTCATAATGTCATTGAATCCCACATGAACTGTGATAGACTCAATTTCCTGATCCTGGTTTAAAATGTTTGGGAGCATCTTCTTTACGTCCTGTACTCGTGCTCCTTGATAGCACAACGTTTTTGCTCCAGGGACTGAGACATTTCTCATAATTGAACTGCCCAATACAACGGCCTGAGATGGGAATGGAGAAATTCGCCCATTCCTACCCCTCACACAATTTGTTGAACCCTTCACGGGCCCACGAGAAGCAGGATAGCATAATTTTGTTGTTCCCAGTGATAGGTCTAGACCTCCCACAGCAGGCAGTACCCCGTCAGATCCAGAGAGGGGGAAAGGAGACGGAACTTAATGACAAAGGCGCTGCTGGAGTCAGCGTCGCAGACACAGGCAATCCCAATGATGAAGGCGCAGACATGACTAGACATGACGTTGACTTGAAATATCTTCACATCCAGAATAAAAACCAGGCTTCTGTCATAAGTCAATTTAATGAAAAAGATATAAAGAATTACAGGGGGCAGTTTGGAAAAGCAAATCCTGCATGAATCATCCTCTGGAATAAGGTACATGCTAGGATAGTAATTACATAACAAACATCTATGAATAGGGAAATATAACACAGCAAAGAATACACAGAGTGTACAAAAGATTAAGAACACCTTCCTAATATTGAGTTGCACCACCCCTCAGAAGAGCCTCACTTAGTCGGGGCATGGACACTACAAAGTGTCGGACGCATTCTACAGGGATGCTGGCCCATGTTGACTCCAATGCTTCCCACAGTTGTGCCAAGTCGCCTGGATGTCCTTTGGGTGGTGGACCATTCTTGATACACAAGGGAAACTCTTGAGCATGAAAAACCCAGAAGCGTTGCAGTTCTTGACACAAACTAGTGCGCCTGATACCTACTACCACACCCTGTTCAAAGGCACTTAAATATTTTGTCTTGCCCATTCACCCTCTGAATGGTACACATACACAATCCATGTCTCAATTGTCTCAAGGCTTAAAAATCCTTCTTTAACATGTCTCCTCCCCTTCATCTACACTGATTGAAGTGGATGTAACAAGTTACATCAATAAGGGATCATAGCTTTCACCTGGTCAGTCTATGCCATGGAAAGAGCAGGTGTTCTTAATGTTTTGTACACTCAGTGTAGGCTTATAGGGTTAGAGAGTACATCACATCATCCCATGGGATCTGTCAAGGCTACGCACAGCAGAAATATGACTGAAATATTCTAGTTCCTACACCACCTTCTATATTCAAACTATAGGCCTTTTATAACTTGATGGACAAATATGCAGCACTTTGCTCATGCCAGTCCTCTCTCGAAGGCAAAATTAGTCTTCCTAGTCGGATTCTGCAATAATGTGGATGTGTGTGCGCAGCTGTTTCAGCGTGTTGTGGAAGTCGAGCAAGAGTAGACTCCAAAAATCCTGGAGTCGTTCATCCCTATAGCCATCTAGCTTGCTAGTAATTCTAGCTTTATGTTAGCTATAATTATTTTGTTTGTCTCTGGAACTTGTATGGGAACATCTGAACAGTGCGACACACCTGGTTAGTTTGCTAACCTTAAACATTAGCTAGCAACCCATCTAGAACATAGATGGCTAGCTAGCTCACTACCAGAGCTGGCAATTTAATTAACGTTAGTAAAATAGCTAAGTTACGCTGTGCATGGGGCTGAAGCTACTGTGATATAGAACTGGCGTCTCTGGCGCTGTCCATGGTACTGGAAGTTGACTGGCTGACTTCGATTGCTAGCTATCTAGTTTACCAGCTGACAGCTGTACAGCAACGTGACTGATGGGCCAGTGTGAGAACAATAACTTGTTTAAACTGATGGAAATGTTAGTTAGAGCAAATTATTAACGCAAATACTTCAACAAAATGAATCTCAGTATTCTTATTTACATAAAAAGAGCACCAGTTTTTCTTTCATTTCAAAGAGGTGGATACGCTTAATGATGGACCAGGAAAGCTAAATCTTAGTAGCCCCAGTCTTTCATCAAGGCGGCAACAGTTCATTGACATCTGTGTCTAAAGGGGAAGTCTGAGATTTAGGCCACACGACCACCAATCACCAAACAGAAAGTAAAAACCAAGGAGGATAAAAATGACATCTCAACTGACACAAAATATGACAATGAAACCCAGAAGATTGAGAAACATTGAGAAACAGACTGCCAGCTCCAGTAACCTTGCCATTTTCAAAGGCATGTTTCCCCAGACCATGTCCCAACAGGCAACAGATGATGTCCAATGGCCATTGACCGGTATGGGGCCATTTTTGTTCCAGGTAACATTTTCACCCCAACTAAGCATGGTACAGTCCTTACATATTTTATTAGAATGGAATATTGTTGTTTTTAATCTATAACATGTAGCAATGGGCAGCACCCATGGAAGATCTAACACCATCTTAAATTGAGTATGTCACTCATTCGGGAGAAGAGGTTCTTCCACCAGGAGGGAAGGCTTCACCCATCCTCAAGACTCCTTTTTCTGGAATTTAATCAACTTTTCCTTGACAGATAGTGTCGTTTTGTCTGGTGTCCATTATAAACTATAAAGAGTAGCTAGGTTACGTCCACAGAACCACAGCGCTGTCGATTTTCACAATTCTGCTGTCCTTGGTGTCGAAGTTAAACGTGTCCGCCTGTGCGGCGGGTCATATTTTCTATTTTGAATTCAAAACTATGAATGATCATTATTTCACCACAATCTAGCCATATTTTGTTTGTAGTAGCGTTGACAACATTGAACTGTGACATGCCCTCAAAATTATATTTCAGAATGGTAGCGTATTATAAAGTTATTATGACATCACTGCAGATCGAACTGTAGAAGTCTGGCGAACTATAGATATGTAGTCTGGCGGTCTCAAAAGTAACAACGTGTGTTTGATGTCTGCAGAACATAGCCAAATAACCTTGAATGCGTCATCTATCTGGTGTCTATTGACTAATCATGTAATTATTGACTAATCTGTGGCTGGACTATTTTCAGGTGAGCTCAAATTTGGTACTTTAGATCAGTGATTTTGGCTGTGGAAAATAGGCTAGGTCTTCGTGTGTATCTAAGAGCAACCACTAAGAATATTTATTCTGAACCTTTGAGGCTTTGGAGAGCCATAAGCATGTCAAGGGGGCAATATGATGTCATCCTTCCTTATGGTCTGACTACCATGCTGGAGGGTTTGTCCCGGGCTGTACTGAAAAAGAGACCAGACAACCTTAAACTCTTCGCCCTTTACTATCTGACAGAGCTGAAGAAATTCAAAAATGGTAGGAACAAATGGAATCCATCCGTATGCATTGCATGGATTATTTATTGACAATGATTGAGCTTTTTATCTTGAATCTAGAGAACCCGTCCTTTGGGATAAAGAAGCTTGTGGTAGATTTCCACAAAAATAGGGGTAAGGAACAAGGCAGGAATCACATTTCATTATACCAAGAATGCCTTTGCACTACACGTCAATTTAATCATGTGACAATCACTAGCCTATAACATAAAATACAAAAGTACTTCCATACAATTCCATATAGATTTATTGGACCGCTTTGAGTAGACTTCTCTAACGTGCATAGGCTCTTTCTTTTTAGCCGAGAGTTTACACGACGATGGTTTTGAGGAAGAATTGAAAATGATTGGTTTCGAAGGCATACAACCAGGGCTCTCGAGATTAACCAGGGAGGAACAGACGTCACCATCATGTTCAGTTCCAGATAGGGTCACTAGGACTTCGTCCACAGCGAAGGGGGACGCAGTCCTAGGTACACATATAATGGAGAGCAATTTACAGATCAACGGTGGCCAAGATAATTACGCACGACCCAAATCTGCCCTCGTGGTAAGTCAACCGGGTATTTCGCCTGTTACAATTGACTGGAGATTTAAATCAAGCAGTGTAAAACAGTCGGTGAACGCACGAGGGCAAGAAGTTGAAGCCAAACAAGGTGGAGCCCCCAACAAGCCCGCCAATACACGATCAAGCGGAGGTTCGGAAAACGGGACGGTCGGAGACGCACCTGTCCAGGCGGCCAGTAATCCATGCACAGAGAACAAGGTAACCCTAATTACACTAAATTACAAAGAAACACTCGACACACCATGTAAACATGTCGACGAAATAAGAGAGTTAGTCCATGACCTCAGCAAAGCCCCAGAACAACGTGAAACAATACTAGTGACCGAAGGGCTTCCCTCTCCAAGAGGAGATGCTTCCACAATTCCACAGTCACAGTCTCCCGTAGGACAAAGAGCTGCAGCAACAACTACGGGACCCAAGAGGGAAAGCCACGGTGTCAAAACACAGGTCATAGCGACCACTAACCGACGAAGAGTTCGGATCGATGCATGGGCGCAAGTGCCAGGGAAATCCTTCACCCGGAGCTCAGCCGATAGACCTTCAGGGTGCACGAATGAGAGACGCTCACTCAACGCTGCAGCAGTTGTGCATTCTGAACAAGGTATTTCGAAAAAATTACTTAATTGTTTTCTCACCATGAATGATCAATTAAACATGTTTTTGTTTTTTAAATGCATAAATCAGAGCAGCACTATAAAAAGATGGCATAATAAAATGGGTTGGTGATGTTTCATCTTTGTTTTTGTCTGTCAGGCTATCAAGATACTGAGCACCCAAGAGATGATGAAGTGTCACCAGAAACAAACCATGACGACGAAGCATGGAGAGGTCAACACATCAGTAAGGGCGAGAGTCATGGAAAATTATTCGTTCCAATACAATATCATGCGCCATGCTGTTGCGCTCAGCTACGGTATCATCAAGAGTGCGCCTGCCACTATTCTACGCCACAAGACTACAGTTATTCCCATTTATTACCGACCCACCACCCAGGTCTACTGCACAATCAGTGCGCATACGACTACTCGCCTGTTTGTCAATCTCAAATAAACCTGTGCCACTGCGCTGCAGAGAGCACGGTGCCTCTTGCCATGCACGTGCCACGGTGCGTAATGGTTAGGCCTCACACTACTGGTCGTTTGAAGCAGCAGACGCAAATCAAATCCTGTCGGACTTCGACAACAACTAATTGCTGGAATGAGGGCCCTGCAGTGACCAGGCGACGATGCGCTTACCCTACCCTGATGTCAAGCAGCTACTATCCAACAGACAGTGATTCCTATTGTCTGCCTTTGCATCCGAGGTCAACGATGAAATACGTTCCTGTCTATGTACCGATGGTTGGCCACTCCGTGCGAAAAGCCCTGGCTCCTGCTCACGCCGCCGCCTACGTACCATTCAGCTACGTGTTGGAAGCTGAGGAAGGAAGGAGGGCGCGTCCTAGTGTCCCCTTCAAAAGGGTCGCTTTAAGTAAACCTTGTGGTGGCTTGAACTGACGTGGATCAGCCAACTTGTGATGGCTACATGGATTTTTGCCATCAATAAAACATGTGAACAAAACACTCTTCTTAATGTTCTGTGTGGATGGACTAAACAAGAAAATAAAATACAAGTAGTCAGAATATTAGATCAGTAAGTAGGACTGTGGGATAACACATTAAAATATCAGAAATTAAGTGTTATAAACTAATAAATCCCAACCACATGTATATGTGAGTGCAGTTATTCTTTTGTAACATAAAAATGAAATAAAGTTGTGGGCACAAAACAGCTGTACATTACATTAGGAGAAACAGATTGAATGTGTGGATACTGTATGTTCCTATAGTATCAAGGGAGCAAGGTTGTGCAAATGGCACACGGTAATGATGGATTACAGCATTCACAATCAAAACACAATTAGAAACTGGGTGGTTCGAGCCCTGAATGCTGATTGGCTGACAGCCATCGTATATCAGACCGTATACCATGGGTATGACAAATGTATTTTTACTGCTCTAATTACATTGGTAACCAGTTTATAATAGCAATAAGGCACCTCGGGGGTTTGTGACATATGGCCAATATACCACGGCTAAGGGCTGTGTCCTTGCACTCCGCGTTGCGCATAAGAACAGCCCTTAGCCATATACCACACCCCCTTGTGCCATATTGCTTAATAAGAACACACAAAAAAGTAATAATAAAATGATGACTGCATGGAACATGTGACCTAATATAGACGCTACATTCATATCAAGCATGTTTAACAGCGGAACATTTTGTATCACAAATACATCTATTATTGCTATTTTCATACACAGTGTATTCATTGTAATAAATTAAGGCTTTAATGTATTCATGATAGATAAGGAAGTTGACGTGGATAAGAATCAATCTCACTATTCAAGGAATGAATGTCCATCAGTAAATATCAGGTAACAGGGGATAGTTGCGGTTCCAGTACCCAGTGGAGAACAACCAGTCCTGGGAGCCATTGTGGGGATTCTGACCCTGTTGAAACCACCTGGAGACACAGGATGGATAACGTGAGCATGGGCGGGGTTCAGGCTTTCATCCTGTCATTCTATGGATGAGAGTTAGTATCTACATTACATAAAGTACTGCATGCATGAATAAACATTAAGTCTAAAAAGACAATTATGCGTTGGTTATGTGCAATAAATGGACTGTGGGTATGTATGCAATTATTTTTATTTGGGCCACTAACTGAATTTCAGAGATCAGAACTGATCCATGCACAGTATGTATTAGCACCAGTAGATGGCGCTACCACACAACAGTGTGACAGTGGAGAGCACATAAGGCACGCAATAGAAGAGCAAGCAACTAATACCTGGGGCCGAGGGCAGGGTTTCTTCACATCAAAGCAAAGGTGCAAAACAGAGAACAAGACAATGGAAGAGAAAAGTGGGACTTTGCATTATTATAAAGCAGTAAACTAAATAATGACATGGATTAAATGAAGGGATACCTTTTCTTTTTTTTAATATGCTCGCTTTATTTCAAAATATATGGGTGTATTGATATACAATACATAGAGAGTATAACATAACTGAAATTGTCAAAACATAACTGTATTTCTCTCATTGTCTTACTTTGTTTTCAACTCGTCATCAGATTTGGAATGGGTTTTACATGCAGCTCTCTGTTTCTCTTCTAGTCTCTTCTTCTCCTCACTTGCAAGATCTACAGCAAGGAGAAAGCACACAGGGTTTTCACTGATCTATCTTAGATCAACTGTGTGTTCAAGGAAAGTGTTTGCAGATAGGGCACAAGCACTTATGATTCGTACCAATATCTCCGTTCTCCATGGCTCGTATGTCTGGCCTAAGCCTGCAGTCTGTCTTTGGGATGAGCCCATCCATATCTTTATCCAGCTCGTTCAGTTGCATGGCAAACGACGTGAAGCTGTACATCTACAAATACAGGACTGAATATTTAAACACAAAGCTATGAAGAAGATTATGCAAATGATGCTTTATGACCTTGAAGTTTCCGAGCCTCTGCATTTCTATGTGCTTGAGTAAACCATACATCTAAATAGGAGGGTTTCCGATGCGACTAACCTCTGTAGAGTTGACTGGTCTGGGGGCTATCCTCCAAAGGAGATAGCTGCCTGGGATGACCTCGACTGTGTCAGCCTCTGGTAGGGAGATCTCCTCCACTTCCTCACGAGAGCCCTGGACAACAGGACACACAACAAGATCACATGAGAAGTTTCCACAGCCTCAAAGTCAAAATTGGCTACATGGAAAAAATGTAAGGTTAGGGTTAGAAATAAAGTTAGCAATGTGGTTAATGTTAAGGATAGGTTTCAAATCACATTTGGAGAGAGATGGTAGAAATAGGCAGGGTTTATGGTTTTGTGGCTCTGGCGACCCACATGAGGGGAGCACTGCACTGAAGCTCTTCTATCTACAACCGTAAGAGCTGTCATCACAGCAACGGGAACACCCGCAGCCAAAATCAACTGACAATCCCAAAGTCGAGAACTGAAGACAGTATAGAAAAGGTCACCCATCCCACACCTCTGCTAATCAATGAATGAGTCACTATAAATAAGATTGACCTTTTTTGATGTATTATATATATATATATATATATAAATAAATTGTCGTCCTCTTAACCATCCATATATTGTATGCTCGTGGATTTCAATTTGTATTGACTGCTATATGAGTGTAATAAAACACTTGAAATTGAAAATACCACAGGGAAAGTGGCTGGAATTAACACCAGCACATGACATTCTTTGCAGTATAAAACAAGCCTCAGGGATGGAGAACTCAAAGCATGTGTTCACCATGTAAAGGGACTACATGATTTGATGGGGTACATACCGGTTTGCTGCTTTTCTTTTCCACTGTCCCCTTCCCACTTTTCTTATGTGCCTCCAATGCGGCATAATCCACAATGTACATACACTCTGTCCACTTTCCGTAGAGAGAACAGACCTTCTTTTTGCTGTGCCAAACACACACATACTATCAGTTAAAGCACTGCAGACATCACTGACTTCCGTCAATATGGCAATATATTGCTAAATCAAAGCTGCCTACCTTTTGTCCAGAATGTAGCCTTCAACTTTGTGCAATTCCTTGCCAAAAAGGCCACATGGTTTGAAATTCAAACAGCATCTTTCTCCAGTTCTGTGACAAAAACAGAAATACCATCAAATCATTTTCCTTTTCATTTCTTTTAGTCATGCTTCCCCATTCACATATTGCACTTCCTTCTTAGTCAGAGCATGTGACAGTATTTTTGACATACTTGTGGTTGAGCACCTCCACGTTGCCATACTGCTCAATCCACAGCTGCCCCACGATGATGTTGTGGACGCAACATGTAGGGTTTGTCCATGTGTAGGCCTCATTGTACCTGGAAGTACAAATAATAACTCTATAACAACATGTCGTGGGATGTTGGTTTCACACAGGCGACATGAGAAAACATCACACATAACTGTTGTGTTGATTGAATGTGGTATGAAAGTGACAGTGCATGAATGAGTATGCTTACTTGGGAAGCTCCAGTGTGATGATGCCTTTGGGTTCAGCCTCCACGCTCTTGCCCCAGAACTTGAGTTTGGGGTAGATGGAGCCATGGAACACAAAGTCTTTCTTCAGGCCTTCGGCGTGGAACGCACTGACTGGTGGATGGTGGCTCACCTGCTCTGAGATCAACCTGAACCCCAGGTCCTCTCTGTCAGAGAAAAGGGGTGAGCTCAACACTTGTCTTTTACCACATCCAAATCCATCACCAGTGTTAGAGATGATCTCCTCCCTCCCTCCCTCCCTCTTACCTGACCAGTTCGTAGGTCTCTCCCAGTAGCGGGTTGAAGGGTTTCCCAGTTCTCTCCCACTGGGAAGCCACAGCAGAAACAGCAAAAGCTGCCACACACTGCCCATGCAAAACAGAAAAATGACTTGATGTGGAGATTTCTTAGCTCTTTTTTTTCTAAATACAGTATTTGTTATACGTTTCTATGTTTGTCTCTCTCAATTCAAGTGGACAACAAAAAAGAAAAAAAATCAATAATCAAACCCATTTTCCAGATTATTTCTCAAATGTGTGTGTACCTTCATCCTCTCTATGGAGTCAGAGGAGGCGTTGGCCTGGTGGATGAGGTATGTGTGCTCCATGTACTCTGTCAGACGCTGAAGGAAGCTCAGGGGCTCATTAAAAATAACTGGCATGGTAATTTTAGACAGCTCCTAAAATAAAGAGAGAACAAGAGAAGTAATGAATGAGAGAGAAAAGGAGAGAGCACAAGTCAGCTCACAAGTAGTTGTACTATGTGATTCCCATCTATCAACCATTAAATAATCAAGTCTCTAGATTTTACAGGAATGAGCAGTTATTGCATGAGCAGTTCTCATAGGCCCATCATGACAAGCTATAGATTTTTTAAAATGTACATACTATGTATCACATTCACTGTCTTCAAACTCCCTGTCATAGATGAGCCAAGGCGCAGCGTGCATGAAATTCCACATCTTTAATAAAGTGAAACCGTCATAAAAAAACAGGTAAACAGAAACCGAGCGTGACGCAACCGTGGCGCACACAAACACACACAGAAAATAAACAATTACCCACAACATTAGGTGGGAAAAAGGCTGCCTAAGTATGATTCCCAATCAGAGACAACTGCTTCTGATTGGGAACCACACTCGGCCAAAAACAAAAAAATAGAAAACATAGAATGCCCACCCAAATCACACCCTGACCTAACCAAATAGAGAAATAAAACGGCTCTCTAAGGTCAGGGCGTGACACTATGTGTGTGTATGTGTGTGTGTGTGTTAGAATTCACACACAAATCCATCAAGCATCAATTAGTCCATCACTGACATTTAATCGCTTTACAGTACTGGGCCATGGCTAAACATGGAACAGGATTAGTTTGCATACTAGGGCCTTTAGAATGTATTCACGCCCCTTGACTTTTTCCATATTTTGTCACTGGCCTATACACAATACCTCATAATGTCTAAGTAGAATTATGTTTTTAGACATTTTAACAAATGTATTAAAAAAAAGAAAAGTCAATAGGTATTCAACCCCTTTGTTGTGGCAAGCCTAAATTCAGGATTTCAGGAGTAAAAATGTGCTAAACAGGCCTCCCGAGTGGCGCAGTGGTCTAAGGCACTGCATCACAGTGCTTGAGGCGTCACTACAGACCCGGGTTCCATCCCAGGCTGTGTCGCAGCCAGCAAAAACTGGGAGAACCATGAGGTGGCGCACAATTGGCCCAGCGTTGTCCGGGTTAGGGGAGAGTTTGGCCGGCCGGGATGTCCTTGTCCCATCGCGCATAAGCGATTCATTGTGGCGGGTCAACTTCGGTCGCCAGTTGTACGGTGTTTCCGCCGACATGTTGGTGTGGCTGGCGTCTGGGTTAAGCAAGCAGTGTGTCAAGAAGCAGTGCGGCTTGGCAGGGTCGTGTTTCGGAGGACGCATGGCTCTCGACTTTCACCTCTCCCAAGTCCATACAGGAGTTGTGGTGATGGGTCAAGACTGTAACTACCAATTGAATATCACATGAAAGGGGTAAAAAGTTTTAAAAATGGTAAAAACAAGTCACATAGTAAGTTGCATAGACTCACTCTGTGTGCAATAATAGTGTTTAATATGCTAATTGAATGACTACCCCATCTCTGTACCACACACATATTATCTGTAAAATCCCCAGATTCAACCACAAAGTCCAGGGAGTTTTTCCAATGACTCGCAAAGAAGGGCACCTATTGGTAGATTAGTAAAAATAAAATAAAAAGCAAACATTGAATATCCCTTTGAGCATGGTGAAGTTATTAACTACACTTTGGATGGTGTCTCAATACACCCAGTCACTACAAAGATAAAGGCGTCCTTCCTAACTCAGTTGCCAGAGAGGAAGGAAACCACTCAGGGATTTCACCATGAGGCCAATGGTGACTTTAAAACAGTTACAGAGTTTAATGGCTGTGATAGGAGAAAACTGAGGATGGATCAACAACATTGTTGTTACTACACAATACTAACCTAGTTGACAGAGTCAAAAGAAGGAAGCCCTTACAGAATAAAAATATTTAAAAAAAATGCATCCTGTTAGCAACAAGGCACTAAAATAGTACTGCAAAAAAAGTGGCAAAGCAATTCACTTTTAGCCCTGAATACAAAGTAGTATGTTTGGGTATAATCCAAATACAACACATTCCTGAGTACCATTCTCCATATCTTCAAGCATAGTAGCGGCTGCATCGTGTTATGGGTATGCTTGAAATCGTTAAGGACTGGGGAGTTTTTCAGGATAGAAAAAAAACCTGAATGGCACCTAAGCACAGGCAAAATCTACCAAATACTGGGGGATGAATTCGCCTTTCACCAGGACAATAAACTAAAACACAAGGCCAAATCTACACTGGAGTTGCTCACCAAGAAGACAGTAAATGTTCCTGAGAGGCTGAGTCACAGTTTTGACTATGGCAAGACCTGAACATTTTTGTCTAGCAATGATTAACAACCAAAAGCAAATTATGCACAATCCAGGTGTGGAAACCTCTTAGAGACATACCCAGAAAGAGAAACAGCTGTGATTGCTACCAAAGTTGATGCTAACATGCATTGATGGAGAGATGAATACTTGTCTAATCAAGCTATATTAAAAAATACATATATATATTGTTTTTACAAGTATTCAAATTTTTCTTCTACTTTGATATTACAAAGTATTTTGTGTAGATCATTGACATAAACATTTTATGAAATCCATTTGAATCCCACTTTGTAACACCACAAAATGAGGATAAAGTCAAGGGATTTGTCACGTTCTGACCTTAGTTCCTTTGTTTTGTCTTTTGTTTTAGTATGGTCAGGGCGTGAGTTGGGTGGGTTGTCTGTTAGTTTTTCTATGATTTTCTATTTCTGTGTTTGGCCTGGTATGGTTCTCAATCAGAGGCAGCTGTCAATCGTTGTCCCTGATTGAGAACCATATTTAGGTAGCCTGTTTTCGATTGTGTTTTGTGGGTGGTTGTTTTCAGTCTGTGTGTCTACACCAGACATAACTGTTCCGGTTGTTTCTTTGTTGTTTTGTTATTCAGTGTTCAGTTTACTTCATTAAAAAGATGAACACTTACCACGCTGTGCATTGGTCCTCACCTTCTTCCACCACAGACGATCGTTACAGGATGTGAATAATTTGTATAGGCATTGTATATTACCACTCCCTGGCTACTGAACCACATTCTACATCAGGATTATGACATGCTAGATCCTTTATATACATGCTCTAAGCTGTTGCTAAAGAAAAGCTCCAGAGAATTGTATAGATATAGGTTACTTACTGCACAGTACATCAGTATAGGATTGACTGATCTACAGTACAGGCACTATGGCCAGGAAGGTTCCCATTACTCATCATGTTACGGGGTTTGGAGAAGAACAATAGAGCTGAGTGCTTCTGGTTGATAGCTCACCATGCCAATGCATTTCCTCAGGATACTCCAGATGCTGAAGTCATTTCTGGAGAACATGGATGCTGGTAAACTTGTTCTGGAGTGAGGGATATACAGACGCACAAACAGAATCTGGTAAATGCACAAATGACACAAGTATTACGTTGTGCTCTGTGGACTTTGACACTAACATTACCGTACAGTGATCTGCATTTCTTTCGATGAGATGTGCCAGGCATGTAACACATACTTTATATCTAATGCAGGAGTCATATCATATTCAGGCGAATATAGTCTGCTGAGTGCAACAAAAGCCTTCAGTTTAGTTTCAGGCATGTGTAGAGCTGACATATAGTGAAGGCCCAGGTCTACAATCAACACCTCTACACCACTACTGTCCAGGAGCCATCCATGGAACTAGTTGCTCCCTGAGGCCTTCACTTCTTTAAGACAAGAGTAATCTTACCAACAAATGTACGTTGGCACCATGAACACCTACGTATATTTAACACAAATGCTTTGCTCACACAAAGATATGTGAAGAAGATAAAAACCTGTGGGTATACTAGTTTGCACATCCCATTAATCAAATATGCCATTTGATTCCCTTCCTAACTATGCCATTTGATTCCCTGCCTAAATATGCCATTTGATTCCCTTCCTAACTATGCCATTTGATTCCCTTCCTAAATATGCCATTTGATTCCCTTCCTAAATATGCCATTTGATTCCCTTCCTAAATATGCCATTTGATTCCCTTCCTAAATATGCCATTTGATTCCCTTCCTAAATATGCCATTTGATTCCCTTCCTAAATATCCCATTTGATTCCCTTCCTAAATATGACATTTGATTCCCTTCCAAACTATGACATTTGATTCCCTTCCTAACTACCACTGTCAGTCAGTCAGTCAGGTTGGGCTTGACCATTTGGACCACCACAGGTTTTAATGTTTTTAATGTTTTTTCTTTAAGACAGTGAATGAGACAGATTGGAAAAAGCACTAAAATGCATGGCCTTCCCAAAAGCCTGGCCTCCACTTCTACGCCCTGATCAGTGTTCAGCATTCAGATCAGTCAACATAGGGTCCTACTGAGTTCCAGTTATTGCATGACACTGTGACCTCATCAATGTTTAACTGGTTTTACACAGCGCTCAGCCTTCTCAATGAGAGCCTTTCTCCTGCCTGGACCAGCCTAGCTGCCTTGCTAAATTATTCACACACAGACTCTGAAAACACACAACAAATACACCATATGTAGTCTAGGAACACAACAAGAAAACAAACAGTGGGGTAAACAACAAGATCCTGATAGTTAGGAGCTGGAAGATACTCCACCTCTGTATTAAGTTGGTCCTAAGAACCACTCATTTCCAACCCTGGTTTGCCTTTTCCACTGCTCTACTATAGGCTTTTTGTTTACAGAAAGGGTTCTCTCAAACAGAAAGGGGGAGACCAACGTTTATTTGACAAACAACAACAAAAATATGACTTTAAAAGGTACAGGTTACTACCAAAATAAAGAAAAAGTGACAAAGTGTCTTAACAGGGTGTTGCGCCACCATGACCCGCCAGAACAGCTTCAATGCGCCTTGGCATAGATTCTACAAGTATCTGGAACTCTATTAGAGGGATGCAACACCATTCTTCCACAGGAAATTCCATATTTTGGTGCCTTAATTTAAGTGTTCAATTGGGTTGAGATCTGGTGACTGAGACACACACCCTTTAAACCCCCTATGCTCCTTTGAGACCCCTCTTTCAAAGTCCCTGAGATCTCTTCCAGCCATGCTAGCCAAAATACTTTTTATACATGACCCTAAGCATGATGGGATATTTTCATTGCGTAATTAAATCAGTGGAAGTACCTGCTTTCAATGTACTTTGTATACCTCCTTTCTCGTGCTTCCTTTATTTTTTGCAGTCACCTGTAAACTTATTGTGCAAAGAGGCAAAGTGGCTTTTCTTTCCAGGTTTAATCCAAATCTGAAGCTTCTACCTTCTAAAACAGCTGTGTACTGTAAACAGGACCGTTCCCTGTGTGTGCTTGGATGTAGGGTGGATGGGAGAGACACTGGGTGGGTAGGAAGGGGTGTGTCGGGGGGGGCACTTGGCTCAGCTCACCTGTGCCTCACAATCCCATTGGGTCGGGACTCCTCCTCATTGCCATGGTGATTCTCCTGAGACATGCTGGTTGGGCTGCTGCGCTTGCTGCTGAACAGGACAGAGCCTTTCTCCTCGTCCTTGTCAAATGAATGACTGGCCACCGCCTCAAAGAAGCTCAGAGAGTGCTCCGAGTCCGAATCTTGAGATGAAAGGGAGTAAGCAGTCATGTTGTAAAGGCAGGGACTGGATACATGAGTGACAGTGCTATGAATGACTGTGTCGCTATCAACAACTGACACCTTTGCCTGAGCCTCACGAAAGCCCTGATGGGAGAAACCAGATCTGTGGATAGGGTTGTATTTAAAGAGCCCTGAACCAACCTCTGAAGGCTGAAGGAATCAGTCAATCGATCATTGCAAAAATCATCATAACCATTATCATAGGCCATCTTGTGACTAAAAAAGCGTTTTCAAAGTGAAATAGTACTTTGTAGGTATTGCTCAACTCCGACTAAATTGGTGCACACAGTACATTCAAGCAAGCAAGTCATCTTAGCATAACATTGTAAACACCTAGACCAGGGGTAGTCAACTCTTACCCTATGTGGTTTGGAGCCTGCTGGTTGTCTGTTCTACCCGATAATTAATTGCTCACACCTGGTGTGCCAGGTCTAAATCAGTCCCTGATTAGAGGGGAACAATTAAAACAAGCTGTGGGACTGGCTTAGAATTCCAGAGTTGAGTTTATAAAATGCATGAACAGCTATAGGCATCAATAAAATAATCATACTGTCAAACAAGACACCAGTTTTCATCTCAAGCTCTCTCACTTCAATTCCAATCTGATCGTAAATAAAAACAAGCCATACTCACCAGACACAGCATCGTAGAAATCATCATCACTGAGCGCGCTCCGTGGAGAGGAGCCCTTGACAACGGACTGCTCGAGTTCGTGCTGCTCTGTAGCCAGAGTCTGAAGCTCTTCAGACAGGATATTCTTCTTCTCAACCTCCTGCTCCAATTTCAGACTGCGCACCTGAGCCCCAAACACACACACACACGCCACAAAACAACCACACACGTACAGACACACACAAACACAAGTGGGCACACACATGCACACACGCAGTATAATTAATAATCATACAGTATACGTTTGATGGCACTTCATGGCCTACATAGATGATCTATTTATGCTAAATATCAACACTGAAAAGCAAGTTACAGCATACAGTGAGTATAGATATCAGCAGAGATCTCTGTACAGCTGTGAGGATCTGTGTTGTGTCGGTCTGTAGACTATAAGAGCAGCATACTGACTGATCCCCTCTTGTTACTGTGCTCAGATCAGCAGACAGACATCACAGGAACAATACACGTTTAGCTGTAGTGGAGGACAGGTGCCTTAAACCTGCCGTCTCAAATGGCCATCCAGAGACCGATCCTCATGGCGGAGAGGAGATCAGATAACTACAATAGGCAAGGAAATTTCCAAATAGACTACTTGATCTTCTGTAGAAATATAAAAAGATATACAGTACCAGTCAAAAGTTTGGACACCACTACTCATTCAAGGGTTTTTCTTTATTTGGATAATTTTCTAGATTGTAGAATAATAGCAAGACATCAACACTATGAAATAACACATATGGAATCATCTAGTAACCAAAAAAGTGTTAAACAAATCAAAATATATTTTATATTTGAGATTCTTCAAAATAGCTACCCTTTGCCTTGATGACAACTTTGCACACTCCTGGCATTCTCTCAACCAGCTTCACCTGGAATGCTTTTCCAACAGTCTTGAAGGATTTCCCACATGCTGAGCATATCTTGGCTGCTTTTCCTTCATTCTGCGCCCCAAATCATCTCAATTGGGTTGAGGTCGGGTGATTGTGGAGACCAGGTCATCTAATGCAGCACTGCACGAGGCACTCACTCTCCTTCTTGGTCAAATAGCCCTTACACAGCCTGGAGGTGTGTTGGGTAATTGTCCTGTTGAAAAACAAATGATAGTCCCACTAAGCGCAAAGTAGATGGGATAGCGTGTTGTGCAGAATGCTGTGGTAGCCATGATGGTTAAGCGTACCTTGAATTCTAAATAAGTCACTGACAGTGTCACCAGTAAAGCACCCCCACACCATCACACCTCTTCCTCCATGCTTCACGGTGGGAACCACACATTGCGGAAATAATCCGTTCACCTACTCTGCATCTCACAATTTGGACTCATCAGACCAAAGGACAGATTTCCACCGGCCTAATGTCCATTGCTCGTCTTTCTTGGCCCAAGCAAGTCTCTTCTTCTTATTGGTGTCCTTTAGTAGTGGTTTCTTTGCAGCAATTCAACCATGAAGGCCTGATTCACACAGTCTCCTCTGAACAGTTGATGATGAGATGTGTCTGTTACTTGAACTCTGTGAAGCATTTATTTGGGCTGCAATTTCTGAGGCTGGTTACTCTAATGAACTTATCCTCTGCAGCAGAGGTAACTCTGGGTCTTCCTTTCCTGTGGTGGTCCTCATGAGAGCCAGTTTCATCATAGCATTTTATGGTTTTTGCGACTACACTTGAAGAAGCTTTCAAAGTTAGAACTTTTCCGAATTGACTGACCTTCATGACTGTTGTTTCTCTTTGCTTATTTGAGTGGTTCTTGCCATAATATGGACTTGGTCTTTTACCAAATAGGGATATCTTCTATATACCACCCCTACCTTGCCACAACACAACTGATTTGCTCAAACACATTTAGAAGGAAAGAAATTCCACAAATGAACTTTTATCAAGGCACACCTGTTAAGTGGAATTCATTCCAGGTGACTACCTCATGTAGCTGGTTGAGAGAATGCCAAAAGTGTGCAAAGCTGTTTGAATGCCAAAAGTGTGCAAATGGTGGCTACTTTGAAAAATATCAAATATAAAATACATTTTGATTTGTTTAACACGTTTTTGGTTACTACATGATTCCATACATGTTATTTCATAGTTTGATGTCTTCACTATTATTCTGCAATGTAGAAAATAATAAAAATGAAGATAAATCCTGGAATGAGTAGGTGTGTCCAAACATTTGACTGGTACTGTACCTCATAACCACACGCCTTCTCCTTTGCAAAAGCTGCATTTCTTTCATCCATTGAAACACTGTGGCATAGCTAGTACTTCTCTGCATAAAGCCAGATATTTGAACCCAAAAAGTGTATTCATTTTCAACAGACAGGGTTTCTGGTGAGGGCAGCTCATTCACCTTTCTTAAAGATGACGTAAGGTATCATATAGACACACACCCAGATGTCTCTGAGGACTTTGTAGAAAACAAGCGTACATTTCTAGATCTCCACTGAGATCCACTGAAACATTCAGCGTCAATAACTAAAAGCCTGAATGTAATGGAATGTAACTGCTGAACAGTTTTATAACGGGAGATTGAGCCACATCCTATGCAATCTTAGAATATTTATAAATAGCATATTCAACATCATATGATAACCAGGGATCTTATGTTATTATGATCCCTCACTTTGGTGAGGGTTGGTGAGGGTTCACCAGTAAATGGAGACAAAATTCAAGCTGAAGTAATGAAACTACAGATTCATCCAGGAAATCATACTAAATGTCTGTCCAACAGCTATTGTCATCATTAGTCCCTGTAGCACTGTAATAGCATCACCAATTCCCAATCACATGTGAAGTTATACTGAAATGGTAGTATCACCCTTGTCATCGTACTACAACATCTACAACCATAAGATGCAGTAGCAGTAAGACACAGTGAAACAGTCACACTTCGAATCAGGAACCAACTACAATAACACACTCACTTCACAATCACAGAAAAGCTCATTGCACCAGAGCTGCAAATAAACTCACAATAAATCCAGCCTCTTCCATTTGCTTTGCTGGTAAAGAGTTTCTCCCACAGCATAGGCCTGCACAGTGGGACACTGGCATTCGTCTGTGAGCTCACAAAACAGAGCACTAATTGAGGAGCCGGCAGCAACGGCAGCAGTAGTAGAATGGTCCCTCAGGAGACGCTGTGTTATAAACAGCATATGATGGTACTGTAGTAGCACTTATCAATAGTAGTAACATTTGCCTTTCCAGTAGTTTGAATTGGAGTATGACTCTGAGTAATGGCAGATGTAGTTCTACAGAGAATTACTATCAGGCAGTCACTATTGTCACATTGACAAAGTTGTTGTGAAGATGGGGAGAGGTATGTCTGTTATAAAAATATGTCCTGCATTTTTGGCACAAAGATCAACTGTACTAGTTCAGGCTTTGATCTTGTCTTGATGTCCGGTAATATGGTCAGGTGCAGCAAAGGAAGACCAAGCAAAGCTGCAGTTGGCTCAAAACAAAGCACCACACCTTGCCCTTAACTGCACACAGAGAACTAACATCAACAATATGCATGACAGTCTTTCATGGTTGAGGGTTGAGGAGAAATTGACCACTACTCTTGTAGTCTTTTGAAGAAGCATTTGTGTGTTGAAATTGCCTAACCCCTTGTAAAATCTATTTGCATACAGTGTCATACAGACATACATACCCCACCGGACACGCCACCTCACACAAACACAAACAGTTTGCGAATCAAAACATCAGATATAATCTACAGTATGATGTAAATGCATTTGGACACATTAGTATATCAAACTGTGCCTCATTAATAGTTCACGCTCAGGTCCATGTACACTATTGTATGAGAGAGCAGCATCTACCAAGGTCATGACTGCTGGTCAGTTTCATGCTGTACAGTGGCTCAACAACCTCCTCCACTCAAGGGGCAGTTAGCTAACGCTGCTAGGTTGTAGAACCCATCTCAAGTGGAAGAAAGCTAATGCTGCAAGGCTGTAGAGCCCCTCTCAAGGGGAAGCTAGCTAGCACTGCTAGGCTAGAGCCCATCTCAAAGGGAAGCTAGTGTCATGACGATGCCCTGTTGTAATGAGCCCCCATAAATATCTTTCCCCCTTTTCTCTCCACCCTACAGAATCGACTCTTAGAAAGCCTTTTGTTAACATAGAGAGAGAGAGTATGTTAACATCAAAAGGTTGGGGAAAGGTACAACATTTCTGTAATCCAACCAGTTGAAAGTGTCCGTTGGTACTTAAAGAATATGATGTCAGATCAGTTGGTGTCTGGGACATTACATCTGATGATAGGACAACATAAATTGCATCTTGGAAAGTCTGCACATTGTACTTATCAGATTCCCATGGAATTGTTGTGCAATTGAAATGTTTAAATATGAAACTATTTGTGAAAAGAGTAAATGTAATTTTAGCTTCTAACTCAGAGAATTGTTTTCAAATAGTAAACTATGCTCACTCAGTGGACACGTGGCCAAATGAACAGACATTGGTTGAGAACTATGAAACAAGCCCTTCTCTCCCCCACTACAAAAGCCTGTTGACGCAAGTCACCTTTAGTTCCGACGACATGAGGACTGGTGTTAGATATTAACAACCTAACGAAATTAACTTTAATTCCCAACGACATGAGGACTGGTGTCCATACGTTTAAAAAGGCTAATATCAACTACAACCTAACGAAATTAACTTTAATTCCCAACGACATGAGGACTAGTGTCCATACGTTTAAAAAGACTAATATCAACTACAACCTAACGAAATTAACTTTAATTCCCAACAACATGAGGACTGGTGTCGATACATTTAAAAGGGCTTATATCAACTACAACCTAAATGAAATTAACTTTAATTCCCAACAACATGAGGACTGGTGTCCATATGTTTAAAAAGGCTAATTTCAACGCGTAGATGACTATCACCATGCTGGAAGGATGAATTTCTACCAGACCAGACAGAATTCAGTGCGAGCTGATTATGGCAAAATGGTATGAACTTTGAACTCTTATTCACTAAAGAAGAAGTGATACATCCTAGAAGTCGAGTTATCAGCTGCAGCTGTAAACGTACGTGGTCTAGGAAAGGACAGACCATCACCTAATCAGAACGACAGGGTACAACGTATCCGCTCTACAACACTACAACCAGACAGATTCTACAAAGGACAAGGGCAATCTCTGCTGGGCAAACCAGTCTTCCATCTTCGACCCATCTATCGAAGCGCAGCTCAGTGTGAATATATATTTTGCATTTTTCTTTTCCAAATGGGCAGTTATTAGAATGCATAAGATTCTGTATTTACATTAGCATAGCTTTTCAAGGTCCGATAGAGACCCAATCTCCTTTGTACCTCAGTCTTCCCGCTCTTTCATTCAAACCCAACCCCCTTTCTTTGTGTAACCAGCCGTGATATCGGTTTCACCTGCTAGGGACTTTTTCTTTCATGACATGATTAGTAATCGATGTATGATCCATCCTGTGAATATGTAATTCTGCGTGATAATTTAGGTATTTAGTAAATAATTAATTAACCCAATTTTTTATTGCTGATTCAACTTGTTAGCCAGGGTTCATGAAGATAACCAAGAATTTTACAATGTTCAGATAAGACTGATATTAGGTAAAGAATAATTAATGATCGACTGCTATTGATATAAAAGATCTTCAGGTCGTTAAGAGTGGATTCGGGAGATAGCAGCTCTAAATAAACTAATACTTCCATGGTGCCCCGGATTCCTAATGAGTAGTTACTGCCAAATTAATTTAATCAAATAATTAACGTTAGGTCATTGATTTGAAAATAGCATGTCATCTCATTTAACCAATACTAGAGACACAACACTAGCTAGCTTTGTTAGCAAAGATACTGGTAACTAACCCAAGAGATCTCTTCGACGTAATTTCCTTTGGGAGCAAATTAAGCATAGTGGGTAGAACAAGCAAGGAGGAGGGCAGAGCCAAGCACGAGCTAGTGAAATCCTAGTGGCACATTTAAAAAAATGCTATATATATATTTCTGTGTGCAATAACTTAATTCGGCCTTGTACTCCTTCTAAACAGCAGCATTTTTTGAAAGGGTCTAGTCTACAAAACTTAGTGCACTCTTTCCTTAACCGATTCTACAAGAACACAGTGGCCTCCATCATTCTTAAATGGAAGAAGTTTGGAACCACTAAGACTCTTCCTAGAGCTGTCCGCCCGGCAAAACTGAGCAATCGGGGAGAAGGGACTTGGTCAGGGAGGTGACCAAGAACCCGATGGTCATTCTGACAGAGCTCCAGAGTTCCACTGTGGACATGGGAGAACCTTCCAGAACAACAACCCTCTCTGCAGCACTCCACCAATCAGGCCTTTATGGAAAAGTGTCTGAATAGAAGCCCCTCCTCAGTAAAAGGCACGACAACCTGCTTGGAGTTTGCCAAAAGGCACCTAAAGGACTCTCAGACCATGAGTAAAAGATTCTCTGGTCTGATGAAACCAAGATTTTTGGCCTGAATGTCAAGCGTCACGTCTGGAGGAAACTTGGCACCATCCCTACGGTGAAGCATGGTGGTCGCAGCATCATGCTATGGGGATGTTTTTCAACGGCAGGGACTGGGAGACTAGTCAAAATCGAGGGAAGATGAACGGAGCAAAGTACTGAGAGATAAAAACCTGCTCCAGAGCGCTCAGAACCTCAGACTGGGGCGAAGGTTCACCATCCAACATGACAACGACCCTAAGTACACAGCCAAGACAATGCAGGATTGGCTTCGGGACAAGTCTCTGAATATCCTTGAGTGGCCCAGCCAGATTTCAACCTGATCGAACATCTCTGGAAAGACCTGAAAATAGCTGTGTAGCAATGCTCTCCGCCCAACCTGAGAGAGCTTGAAGGGATCTGCAGAGAAGAATGGGAGAAACTCTCCAAATACAGGTGTGCCAAGCTTGTAGAGTCATACCCAATGAGACTCGAGGCTGTAATCGCTGACAAAGGTGCTTCAACAAAGTACTGAGTAAAGGGTCTGAATAGTTCTGTAAATGTAGTATTTCCGTTTTTTATTTTTAATACATTTGCAAAAATGTCCCAAAAACAGTTTTTGCCTCGTCATTATGGGTTATTGTGTGTCGACTGAGGAGGGAAAAACTGTTTAATCCATTTTAGAATAAGGCTGTAATGTAACAAAATGTGGAAAAGGTCGAGGTGTCCGAATACTTTCTGAGTGCACTGTTTTTCTCTTCACTGTATCCTCTTTAATCAGGTGACTTTGTGAATATATGAGTTACTGTTTGTTCGTCTTTACATGCTTGTGTGTTGGAGAGATTTCCCAGCTGATTGTAAACATCACCATAAAAAACACTTCTCACGGCTCCATCCCTGTTCCGTCCCCTTTGTCTCCCATAAACCCTCTGCATTAGGCACAGCCTTGCTCACTATGTGTGTTTGTGTATATCGGTAGTAAAGACTAAGTCTATGGCGAATTTCCACTGAGGATTTTCCCTGGGTTTTAACAAAAAGCCTCAGGCTTCTGTGTTTCCACCGCCACGGCCCGGCTCACTGGGCCATGAACTCGATGGACCTGCTCTGATTTGGGGCCAAGGCAAAGCCGCTGGGACTTTCAGGGTTGCATTTGCATAACACTGGCTAACTGTAAACATGGGTTAATACCTTCTCACTAAGCATCTCTTTTGATTATGCAGAGATTGCTGGTTCTGCTCTTCACAAGTCATCAGTATCAGCCATTGCAATGAAAACTCAATGACCAAAAAATAACACTCGAGCAACATTAACATAATCACTGGAGACAGTCGTGTTGCTGTGGAAAAAAAGGCATCAGTAGACACAGAAGAGAAGTGACAAACCCCATCCTGTCTGGAGAAGAGGCTGAGGCAGTGGTTGAGATTCGAGCAAGTTTCACTGGACAGCTCACACACCTCCCTCATCTTCTGCAGCATCATGAGCGGTAGCTCTGAGGGTACAAACAAGCCCACGGGATATTTTAGCTTTGTTCTGAGAGAACAGTTAAATAGTGTTTGTAACGGTAACATCAAATTTACCACTAAAGCCTTGTGGTCTGAATTCAGACTAAATTCAAGCCACTGTCACACCATCCTAGTCTTCCCCTGGAGATACACTGAGTGTACAAAACATTAGGAACACCTTCCTAATATTGAGTTGTGCACCCCCTTTTCCCCTCGGAACAGCCTCAATTTGTCAGGGCATGGACTCTACAAGGTGTCCAAAGCATTCCACAGGGATGCTGGACCATGTTGACTCCAATGCTTCCCCCATTCAAAGGTGCTTAAATCTTTTGTCTTGCCCATTCGCCCTCTGAATGGCACACAATCCATGTCTCAATTGTCTCAAGGCTTAAACATCCTTCATTAACCTGTTTCCTCCCCTTCTTCTACACTGATTGAAGTGTATTAAACAAGTGACATCAATAAGGGATCATAGCTTTCACCTGTATTAACCTGGTCAGTCTGTCATGGAAAGAGCAGGTATTCCTAATGTTTTGTACACTCAGTGTAGGTCAATCGGGTTTAGGCATGAGCTTCTGTTGTAAGTGCAATATTTTAAAAAGCACAATTACATTTAACATTTATGCTATGAATGAGGGTATTGTACTACACATCTGTAGAAATGGAGTTCCTATGAAAGAAAAGGCTTTACTCTCTGGAAGTCCATCTTCCTTCACCAAGGAGAGGAATGCTCTAACCTCCTGCTCCAGCTTCTGGTGACAAGCTTCAGCTGACTGCCAGGGAGGAGGAGGGAGAGGGAGAAAACATGACCTCCATACATACACTACGGTTCAAAAGTTTGGGGTCACTTAGAAATGTCCTTGTTTTTGAAAGAAAAGCACATTTTTTGTCCATTAAAATAATATCGGGGCCTCCCACTCCTCTTTCTGTTCTGGTTAGGGCCAGTTTGCGCTGTTCTGTGAAGGGATTAGTACACAGCATTGTACGAGATCTTCAGTTTCTTTGCAATTTCTCTCATAGAATAGCCTTAATTTCTCAGAACAAGAATAAACTGACGAGTTTCAGAAGTAAGTTCTTTGTTTCTGGACATTTTGAGCCTGTAATCAAACCCACAAATGCTGATGCTCCAGATACTCAGCTAGTCTGAAGAAGGACAGTTTATTGCTTCTTTAATCAGGACAACAGTTTTCAGCTGTGCTAACATAAATTGCTTTTCTTTCAAAAACAAGGACATTTCTAAGTGACCCCAAACTTTTGAACAGTAGTGTAAGTGAACCATACATTTTAAGGATCTTAAAATTCCCTGTTACATGTAAAAGAATAAGAGAGAATACACAGATCTATTGCAGAAGGAGGACATTCAGGGGGATGGGGAAGGTTGAGTAGAACATTCAGGGGGATGGGGAAGGTTGAGTAGAACATTCAGGGGGATGGGGAAGGTTGAGGAGAACATTCATGGGGATGGGGAAGGTTGAGATGAACATTCAGGGGGATGGGGAAGGTTGAGTAGAACATTCAGGGGGATGGGGAAGGTTGAGGAGAACATTCAGGGGGATGGGGAAGGTTGAGGAGAACATTCATGGGGATGGGGAAGGTTGAGGAGAACATTCAGGGGATGGGGAAGGTTGAGGAGAACATTCAGGGGGATGGGGAAGGTTGAGGAGAACATTCATGGGGATGGGGAAGGTTGAGTAAAACATTCAGGGGGATGGGGAAAGTTGATATTAACATTCAGGGGGATGGGGAAGGTTGAGTAGAACATTCAGGGGGATGGGGAAGGTTGAGGAGAACATTCAGGGGGATGGGGAAGGTTGAGGAGAACATTCAGGTGGATGGGGAAGGTTGAGGAGAGATACCAGATGAAGGTAAAGAGGTTGTCGACTGGTATGTCACCTGTAGTGATTCTGTCAGCTCTCCCACACTCATGACTTCTTCCTCGTCCTCCTCGCTGCCCTGCAACTGAGAGCAGTAGTGTGTGCTGTAGGCAGAGTATTCCTCCATAGCGTCCAGCCACACTCATCTGAGCTGCATGATGTACTGCACTGTACTGTGCTGCTTCATGTTCTGCTCTTAGGCTAATAACTGGGCTCTCACATGACTCATGACAGGAAGCAAATGAGAAGTTATGAGAATAGCGTTGTGTGTGTGTGTGTGTGTGTGTGTGTGTGTGTGTGTGTGTGTGTGTGTGTGTGTGTGTGTGTGTGTGTGTGTGTGTGTGTGTGTGTGTGTGTGTGTGTGTGTGTTTAGAAAGAGAGTGTGTGTAGGTTTGTTCAAATGTAGGCTATGTTTATCAACTGGTTGGTGTTTTTTTAACAGAAAACAGTATGTTTTTGTTTGAACAAAAAAGGATGTTCCTTAGCTTTTGTAAGTATGACAGCCATAAAAAAAACAGAAGCAATGAAAAATATACAACAATACTTCTGAAAAACAAACCACATCTCTAATTTTATTGTTGTCATTCACGGGGTACTCTTTGAAATGATGCACTTGAGGGTGAAAAAGCAGCTGTCTCTGACTTTGATCTGAAAAATAAATAGTAAAACACAATGTGTCCAGTAGAGGCTGCTGAGGGGAGGATGGCTTATAATAATGGCTGGAATTGAGTCAATGGATTGGTATCAACCACACGGAAACCACGTCTTTGATATGTAGGATGGCATTCCATTGACTCCACTCCAGCTATTATTATGAGCCGTCCTCCCCAGCAGCCTCTACTGAATTTGTCGTAATCTACACTACTATTCCAGTAAATACAGCCCCAATGTTCAATCTGATGAGAGAAAAATCATGGCCTACCAAACAGTGGGCTTGGGTTAGAGGCTTACAGCCTTGTCTTTGGACATTGGCAGCTCCAACCTTAGGAGGCAGAGAGAAAGAAACACACTAGGTATAATAATCTAGTGTGGGTCTAGGGCAGGGCTTCTCAAATTATGTTTGTCAATAGGGTTTTGAGAAGGTCCGGTCATACACATTTCCAAGGTGGCAAAGGTCTGGATGGATATTGTCATTTATCGGCGTAGTAAAGAATCCCGACCTCGCAAACCATGTGACCCCAAACTATTCACACCCCTTTCGTTGGCGGAGAGAACATTTAGCAGTTTTACTTTTTCTGCAATTCCACATGTGTTGCCATGTCTTATGTGTGTTTATAGGATACCAGGGTTCTAGGCCCGACTGAGCCCCACCACCCCAAAAAATATAATGCAACATTTATTCAATTTATTCGACTGTATTGACCGCATTCTGGGTCTAGATCTGGCCTGCAGTCGGCCTATTGAGTATGGTGGATCTAGGGTGTCCTTCATTTTAATTTTTTATTTATTTAACCTTTATTTAACAAGACAAGTCAGTTAAGAACAAATTATTCTTTACGATGATGGCCTACCAAAAGGCAAAAGACCTCCTGCGGGGATGGGGGCTGGGATTAAAAATGTCAAAAATTAAATTAAAATAACATAAATATAGGGCTAAACACACATCACGACAAGAGAGACAACACAACACTACATAAAGAGAGACCTAAGACAACAACATAGCAAAGCAGCAACACAAGGCAACACTGCATGGTAGCAACACAACATGACAACAACATTGTAGCAACACAACATGGTAGCAGCACAAAACATGGTACAAACATTGTTGGGCACAGACAACAGCACAAAGGGCAAGAAGGTAGCGACAACAATACATCACGGAAAGCAGCCACAGCTATCAGTAAGAGTGTCCATGATTGAGTCTTTGAATGAAGAGATTGAGATTAAACTGTCCAGTTTGAGTGTTTGTTGCAGCTCGTTCCAGTCGCTAGCTGCAGCGAACTGAAAAGACGAGCGACCCAGGGATGTGTGTGCTTTGGGGACCTTTATCACAATGTGACTGACAGAACAGGTGTTGTATGTGGAGGATGAGGGCTGCAGTAGATATCTCAGAGGCCTAAGAGGGTTTAATAAATAAGCATTAACCTGTGGGTCTTGCGACAGGTATACAGAGATGACCAGTTTACAGAGGAGTATAGTGCAGTGATGTGTCCTATAAGAAGCATTGGTGGCAAATCTGATGGCCGAATGGTGAAGAACATCTAGCTCATGGGTGTCAAACTCTGGCCCGTCGGCCAAATTTGGCCCGCGGGGTAATTATATTTGGCCCGCGAGACAATACCAAATTACTACTAGAGCTGGCCCGCCGGTATTATACAGCGCATTCACCACTAATACTACGAATCCCATAATGCTCTGCTGTTTTCGCGCGCCAATCAGGACAGGACCCAGAGGCTCTCTCCTCTGTGACAGTAGTCATAGCAACATAGACGCTACAACTGTCAGCGAGCTAACCCTTCCCAAAAATGGCGAAAAGAAAGGCAGAAAACAGGAGCTTTCTGGACAAGTGGGAGGCAGAATATCTGTTTACATATGTAAAAGACAAACCTGTTTGTCTTGTTTGTGGAGTCAACGTGGCTGTAAGTAAGGAGTACAACATTAGACGACACTATGAAACGAAACACCATGACAAATACAAGGACCTGGACATGACTCAAAGGAGCCAGAAAGTAGAGGAGATGAAAAGAAGTTTGGTTTCACAACAGAATATGTTTAAAAAAGCCACATCACAAAGCGAGGCTGCTGTAAAGGCTAGTTATATAGTGGCAGCAGAGATCGCAAAATCAGCCCGGCCCTTTAATGAGGGAGAGTTCATGAAAAAGTGCATGATGAAGGTTTGTGACCTCGTATGCCCAAAGAAAAAAACAAGCATTTTCAAACGTGAGCCTGAGCAGGAACACAGTAGCTGATCGCACATGTGATCTTGCCACCAATCTGTATGACCAGCTGATGGAAAAGGGAAAAGATTTTGTTGCGTTCTCCCTCACTGTGGATGAGAGCTGCGACGCATCTGATACTGCTCAGCTGTCAGTCTTCATCCGTGGAGTGGACTCAAATCTGTGTGTTACGGAGGAGCTATTAGGATTCAAATCAATGCATGGCACAACCACAGGAAAGGAAATCTTTGAGGAGGTTTCCAAATGTGTAACTGAAATAAAGCTGCCGTGGGATAAACTCGTTGGATTAACGACAGATGGTGCGCCAGCGATGTGCGGTAAAAAGAGTGGACTGGTGGGCATGGTTCGGGAGAAGATGCGGGAAGAGAACTGTGCAGGTGAGCTAACTGTTTACCACTGCATCATACATCAGGAAGCACTGTGTGCCAAAGCCCTAAAGATGGAACATGTTATGACCACAGTAACACAGGTAGTTAACTTTATAAGAGCCAAAGGTCTAAATCACCGCCAGTTTAAATCTTTTCTGGAGGAGTGTGGTTCGGAATACGCAGACGTGCGGTATCACACAGAGGTGAGATGGCTAAGCAGAGGAAAAGTACTGAACAGATGTTTCGAGCTGCGTGAGGAAATATGTCAATTCCTGGAAACCAAAGGGAAGGATACAGCAGAGCTCCGGGAGCAAAAGTTCCTGTGTGAGCTGGCCTTTCTCTGTGACATCTTGAGCCATCTCGATGCGCTGAACCTGCAGCTTCAGGGGCGGGGGCGCATCATCACAGACATGTACGCTGCAGTGAGGGCCTTCAAAACTAAACTGTGCCTGTGGGAGAATCAGATGCTGCAAGGAAACCCTTGCCATTTTCCCTGCTGCCAATCCATAAAAGCGCAGATCTCTACCGCCGTGTTCCCATGCGCACAGTTTGCTGAAAAACTCAGTGTTCTCGCCACTGAGTTTAGCCGGCGATTTGCCGACTTCGATGCCCAGAAATGCAAGTTTGAACTGCTTAGTAATCCCTTCGCAGTTGATGTGGAAAATGCACCAACCAACATCCAAATGGAGCTGATTGAACTCCAGTGCAACGACACGCTGAAGTCAAAGTATGATGCTGTGGGCGCCGCACAGTTTCCACGGTTCATCCCTGACACAATGCCTCAGCTCCGCACCCAAGCTGCTCAGATGCTCTCCATGTTCGGCAGCACTTATCTATGCGAGCAACTTATCTATGCGAGCAACTGAAGATGACCAAAACAACTCACAGGAGACGTCTGACTGATGAACATCTTCGCTCGATACTGAGGATTTCTTCAGCTTAGAGCTTGAGCCCAGACATCGATGAACTAGCATCCAAGAAGAGATGCCAGGTATCTGGCTTGGGCACATCAGATTAGACCAGTGTGCAATAATTAACGTTTTCTTTATGCACTTTTTCTTGCTACAAGGCATGGGCTTGAATGGTTGATTGATTTATTATCATTTTATTTGTAAAATTATTAGCCAGTGGAAAAAGTTTATTTTGGTATTTAAATCAGAAGGCTGCAAATAGAAAAGAGGCATACAATTTTTATTTAAATTTTATTTATTTAATAAATGAATGCCATTGATGTGTTTTTTCATTTGAAATTCGATTTTGCATGTCTCCACTATTAAATTATATATTGTATGGTAATAAGCGATGCTTGTTCCATATTCAATGTTAAAGCAAAACTTGTTTGGGTCCATATTAAAAGGTTAATTTGTTCAATGTTGGCCCGTGACTTTGTTCAGGTTTTACATTTTGGCCCACTGGGTATTTGAGTTTGACACCCCTGATCTAGCTGCTCGAGAGCACCCTTACCTGCCGATCTATAAATGATATCTCTACTAGGCTAGCCTAGTGGTTAGAGTGTTGGACTAGTAACTGAAAGGTTGCAAGTTCAAATCCCTGAGCTGACAAGGTACAAATCTGTTGTTCTGCCCCCGAACAGGCAGTTAACACACTGTTCCTAGGCTGTCATTGAAAATAATAATTTGCTCTTTACTGACTTGCCTAGTTAAATAAAGGTAAAATAAATACAAATACAAATCTAGCATGAGTAGGATGATGCTCATCTGAATCAGGGTTAGTTTGGCAGCTGGGGTGAAAGAGGAGCGATTACGATAGAGGAAACCAAGTCTAGAGTTAACTTTAGCCTGCAGCTTTTATGTGTGCTGAGGGAAGAACAGTGTACCGTCTAGCCACCCTCCCAAGTACTTGTATGAGGTGACTACCTCAAGCTCTAAACCCTCAGAGGTAGTAATCACACCTGTGGGGAGAGGGGCATTCTTCTTACCAAACCACATGACCTTTGTTTTGGAGGTATTCAGAACAAGGTTAAGGTTAAAGAAAGCTTTTGGACACTAAGAAAGCTTTGTTGTAGAGCATTTAACACAAAATCCAGGGAGGGGCCAGCTGAGTGTAAGACTGTATCATCTGCATATAAATGGATGAGAGAGCTTCCTACTGACTGAGCTATGTTGTTTATGTAAATTGAGAAGAGCGTGGGGCCCAGGATTGAGCCTTGGAGTACTCCCTTGGTGACAGATAGTGGCTGAGACAGCAGACTTTCTGACTTTATACAATGCACTCTTTGAGAGAGGTAGTTAGCAAACCAGGCAAAAGACCCTTCAGAGACACCAATATTCCTTAACCGGCCCACAAGAATTGAATGGTCTACCGTATCAAAAGCTTTGGCCAAGTCAATAAAAATAGCAGCACAACATTGCTTAGAATCAAGGACCATGGTGACATCATTGAGGACCTTTAAGGTTGCAGTGACACATCCATAACCTGAACGTAAACCAGATTGCATACCAGAGAGAATACTATAGACATCAAGAAAGCCAGTCAGTTGATTATTGACAAGTTTTTCCAACACTTTTGATAAGCAGGGCAAAATAGAAATAAGCCTAAAACTGATAGGATCAGCTTGACCTCCACCTTTAAATAAAGGACAAACCATAGCTGCCTTCCAAGCAATGGGAACCCACTTTCTGAAAATTGCCTTCCAGGATCGGCTTAATCTCTGTGTCGTTGGTGCACAAATCAGAGAAAAGGAGTCATCATACAGAACACTACACTAGAACATGGATGTTAAAACAAACAGCATGTAGCTTCTAAGCAACCCGTCTCATACACACCCTGTCATTCATTGATTCTGAGCCGATCTTTACCATTCTTGTTCTTGGTGTTGGATCTAGCACAATTGTTTAGCAGTTTCAGGGCACATAGCTTTTGATCACGTTAGGCAGAACAGTGCAGTAGGGTAATACCCAAGAGATCACAGCAGTCAATGTCTGGAGGCTTTTTCCTGTTAAGTTAAGCTAAAACAAAAGTGACAAATAGAGCATGTTGGGTAAAAATAAAAAATCATGAAGGATAAATGTTTGTAATCATACACTGAGAGAAAAGTTATTCTTTCCAAGTAGGTAAAGTAACAGATATTGTGTGAAACTAAACTTTGCTCACCAGCTGTGACAGGGTCTCCTTCTCTCACTGCCTCCAAAAGCTCTTCTTGTAGTTCTTCTCCATCCTCTCCATCGCTGAATGGATTTATTGGGAAACCTTTCATCTTCACTTTTCAATGCCTAATTAGCTTTGAATTGTAATTGTTTATACATATTCAGATGGGGTTATCTTTCTAAAATGTGTATAGTATGCCAAGTTATTTAGCTACATGTATTTCCCACCATAGCATGGAGAAAGTCAAGAGGAAGCCGTGTGAGTTGGACATGCGTGATGGAGATGACAGGCTACAAAGGCATTATGACGACCAACCAATGTTTAAGGGTACATCAAGCACGATCCAAAACAAACTTTTGGATTGTTTTTATGAAGTGTACAGAGAAGCTATAGCTAAGGAAGTGTCTGAGACTCCTTTTGCGTCTATACAGGCAGACGAGACAACTGACGTCTCCTGTAAATCACAGATGGTAATAGTGCTGTGCTACATGTTACCAGACAACAGTGTGTGTGAGAGGTTTTTGGAGTTTGTAGAGGTGAAGGACAAAACTGGTGTTGGCCTCTCCAACACCATCAAACAAGTCCTAGCGCCACTGAATGTCAAGGAGAAACTGGTTGCACAAACCTATGACGGGGCAGCGGTGATGAGTGGTAATGTACGTGGTGTCCAAAAGCAGAGCCGTCATTGCTGTGTGGGCGGACCATGAGGCACTGGCCCAGTGCATGGAGTACATCTGCACACAGCCTGGATGGGATGAGATCACCATCAGCGAGGCTTGTGACCTTGTCCATGAAACTCAAGGGTCTCACATTTCTATAACTGCCAGAGTTATTTTCCTTTGTCATACCAGAGGTGGATGTTTTGTACAACATAATGCAGAAACAAACCATTTATGCAGCAGGAATCTCCAGAGCAATCAACAACTTCAAGGTGAAAATTCACGAGCAAACTAATGCACTGGCCAAAGGACATTGATGCCACTGAACCAAGTCGGAGAAAACCTAACGCTGCACCCGTAATGAAGGAGGCATGCGACACAATCGCTGCTCATGTGCAAGAAAGGTTTTCTGAAAGTGAACACTTAATTGCAGCAAAGTTGGTGGACAGCTCATTTTCCCCCCATTATGTACATTCCTTTCCGACCCCAGAACTCCAGTGTGCTACCAAGCTAGGGCCTGTGGGCAACCAGGAAAAGGTTGGAGTCATTTAAACTTGTTTTTCAACCACTCTACAAATTTCTTGTTAACAAACTATAGTTTTGGCAAGTCGGTTAGGACATCTACTTTGTGCATGACACCAGTTATTTTAACAACAATTGTTTATAGACAGATTATTTCACTTATAATTCACTGTATCACAATTCCAGTGGGTCAGAAGTTTACATACACTAAGTTGACTGTGCCTTTAAACAGCTTGGAAAATTCCAGAAAATTACGTCATGGCTTTAGAAGCTTCTGATAGGCTTATTGATATCATTTGAGTCAATTGGAGGTGTACCTGTGGATGTATTTCAAGACCTACCTTCCAACTCAGTGCCTATTTGCTTGACATCATGGGAAAATCTAAAGAAATCATCCAAGACCTCAGAAAACAAATTGTAGACCTCCACAAGTCTGGTTCATCCTTGGGAGCAATTTCCAAATGCCTGAAGGTACCATGTTCATCTGTACAAACAATTGTATGCAAGAATAAACACATTGGGACAACGCAGCAACATACCACCCTGCATACCACTGCTGGATTGCTTCTGAAGCTAAGCAGGGTTGGTCCTGGTCAGTTCCTGGATGGGAGACCAGAAGCTGCTGGAAGTGGTGTTGGAGGGCCAGTAGGAGGCACTCTTTCCTCCGGTCTAAAAAAAATATCCTAATACCCCAGGACACTGCCCTGTGTAGGGTGCTGTCTTTCGGATGGGACATTAAATGGGTGTCCTGATTCACTGAGGTCATTAAAGATAGGGGTGTTAACCCTGATGTCCTGGCTAAATTCCCAATCTGGCCCTCAAACCATCATGGTCACCTAATAATCCCCAGTTTACAATTGGCTCATTAATCCCTGTAACTATTCCCAGGTTGTTGCTGCAAATGAGAACGTGTTCTCAGTCAACTTACCTGGTAAAATAATGGATAAATAAAATAAATAAATAAAAATACTGCTCAGGAAGAAGATGTGTTCTGTCTCCTAGAGATGAATGTACTTTGGTGTGAAAAGTGCAAATCAATCCCAGAACAACAGCAAAGGACCTTGTGAAGATGGTGGAGGAAACAGGTACAAAAGTATCTATATCCACAGTAAAACAAGTCCTATATTGACAAAACCTGAAATGCCGCTAAGCAAGGAAGAAGCCACTGCTCAAAAAAGCCAGACTACTGTTTGTAACTGCACATGGGGACAAAGGTTGTACTTTTTGGAGAAATGTCCTCTGGTCTGATGAATCAAAAATAGAACTGTTTGGCCATAATGACCATTGTTGTGTTTGGAGGAAAAAGGGGATTGCTTGCAAGCTGAAGAACACCATCCCAACCGTGAAGCACAGGGGTGGCAGCATCATGTTGTGGGGGTGCTTTGCTGCAGGAGGGACTGCTGGGACTTCTACACCTGCATTGCTTGCTGTTTGGGGTTTTAGGCTGGGTTTCTGTACAGCACTTTGAGATATCAGCTGATGTACGAAGGGCTATATAAATAAATTTGATTTGATTTGATTTGGTGCACTTCACAAAATAGATGGCATTATGAGGAAGGAATATTATATGGATATATTGAAGCAACATCTCAAGACCTCAGTCAGGAAGTTGAAGCTTGGTCGCAAATGGGTCTTCCAAATGGACAATGACCCCAAGCATACTTCCAAAGTTGTGGCAAAATGGCTGTAGGACAACAAAGTCAAGGTATTGGAGTGCCCATCGCAAAGTCCTGACCCCAATCCCATAGAAAATATGTGGGCAGAACTGAAAAAGCGTGTGCGAGCAAGGAAGCCTACGAACCTGACTCAGTTACACCAGCTCTGTCAGGAGAAATGGGCCAAAATTCACCCAACTAATTGTGGGAAGCTTGTGGAAGGCTACCCGAAACGTTTGACCCAAGTTAAACCATTTAAAGGCAATGCTACCAAATACTAATTGAGTGTATGTAAACTTCTGACCCACTGGGAATGTGATGAAATAAATAATAGCTGAAATTAATCATTCTCTCTACTATTATTCTGACATTTCACATTCTTAAAATGAAGTGGGGATCCGTACTGACCTAAGACAGGGAATTTTTACTAGGATCTAGGATTAAATGTCAGGAATTGTGAAAAACTGAGTTTAAATGTATTTGGCTAAGGTGTATGTAAACTTCCGACTTCAACTGTTGGTCTATCTCATTAGTATCTTATACATATTTTTATGATCCAATTAATTGACTTTTATACTTTGTATGTTATAATTAGGTAGGGCGCTTTTCTCCACAAGGAAGGTGGTACGTTACAGACCCAACTACATGATATTATGGTATCCCATCCTCATAACCATGTTTGCCAGTGACAGTCTCTTCCCATTCAAATATTTTTGTTCAACAAAAAGTTCAGTAATAGACCCATGTAAACCCATTTCATATTGCGAGGATTGTTTTGTTTGTGCAATGTTTGTGCGTCTGTATATTGTATATAAAAGTGGATCCTCGTGATTGTATTGTCCTTCCTTTTTAGACCCCATAGGCCTAATTTTTAAATTTTACCTTTATTTTACTAGGCAAGTCAGTTAAGAACAAATTCTTATTTTCAATGACGGCCTAGGAACAGTGCCTGTTCAGGGGCAGAGCGACAGATTTGTACCTTGTCAGCTCGTGGATTTGAACTTGCAACCTTTCGGTTACTAGTCCAACGCTCTAACCCTGCCGCCCCATAATAAAATACTTTGAATGGTAGGCTAACCACTGAATCTGGGTCTCTCTCTCTCTCTCTCTCGGTGGTGACTTAAAGAAGAATAAAGTTAAGGCCTTAACATCTTGCTGAATTTATCTGAATTTCTGTCGCTGTCCATTACGAAATTGCTAAACGAATTGGCCTACCTCATCGCAGCTCGTTTGCTTGCACTTGCTTATACTTGTAAGTGTTAATTATATAAGAACAAATATTGTGAATTTACTGAACACAAATGTAATAATGTTGGTGTATGGTTCAAAAGTCAAAACTCATGTTGACATTATTATTGAAGGAGAATGTGGTTCTTATCCAGTTACACAAATCAACAAGGAGTCAATAGAAACCATATTTATTTAAGCAAGTCAGCCATAAGCTCCACTCTCGGGACTGCTTTATGTAGACCCTAAACACCTTATGTCACAGTTGTAGTGCATTTAATTTAATTGACTGTTCTCAATGTGTGTGATGTGAATGTATATATGAATGGTGATGTCAAAATAACTATTTTCATCCTGGATGGACAATTTATATTATATTCTAGGTTTCGGCACCCAGGGGAGACAATCCTACCACTGAGGAAGAGGTCGTGGGAAATGTTCAGGAGGAGGGACAAGAACCTGAGCATGAGGAGGCTGGACACCCTGGACAGAGGGAGAGCTGAGTGTGCCACCTGTCCGACGATGGACACCTTCTTCGCTTCTTATGAGAAGCACTTGGAGGAGGGAGAAATGCAGACAAATCTATGAATGTGATGAGTCTGGGTTTCGTAGCGATCAGAGCAGGCACAAAGTGCTGGCTCCCCAGTGCGCAAAACACGTGTACCATCAGGCTCCGGGGACCAAGGTGCATATCACAATGCTGGCCTGGTTCAACGCAGCTGGGGAGGACGTCCTCCTTTTTATCATCTACCCCAAGTGTTTCCTTGTGGCCTTGTATGGAAGGTCAAACAGTGGCTACATCGACGGGGACCTGTTCAGGTAGTGGTTTCAGGACTTTATCAAACATGCAGTGAAAGAGCGCCCTCTCCTCCTCTTCGATGGGCACAAGAGCCACATGGACCCAGAAGTGCTCACGGTGGCACTAAGGGAAGGGGTTATACTTATTTGCCTTCCACCACACTGCACCCATGTCCTGGAGCCACTGGACATGGCATACTTTGGCCCTCTAAAGGCTGAGTTCTCCAAGGTAGCTGGACACCTCAGCCATTACAACCATTCCTACATGGTGAACAAATCAGAATTTTCCACTACCTGTACCAGCGCTGCAAGGACATGCTCTATATGGTGGAAGGGTTGTGTGACTTCTTCCCTTTTGAACCTTCAGCCATTGAAGGGTTCCACTAATGCCGTCTCAATCCCTACCGGGTCCCAGCACCGCCTCTCCTGGAACCAGCAGCACTGTGCTGTCCACCTGCCTCTCCTCCCCAGCGACCACATGGGGACCCTCTGCCCCTACTTGTTCCAGCTCCAGCCCTAGAAGAGGACCACATAATATAGGGGGTGGGGGGAGGCTATAGCAAAGGACCTGGGGCCCATCCTTACCGTACTGAAGTTTCGGCCTAGTGTTCCTGCCTCTTGCAACTCAAATACAGCCACCTCCACAAGTAAACACATGTTAAATTATAAAAAAATACTTGTGTTTTATATATATATTTGTTGTGTTTTATATGTTTAACACGTTCTTTTTTCCTCTCTCTTTATATATGTACAGTCCATATCACCAGCCCACAGGTCATGTTTACCTCCTCCAGAATTTCTGCAGCTTCCTCCAGAGGTACTGATGTAAAAAAAAAGTTGAAAGGGGTTTTCATGAAACATGCTCTGTCTAACACTACTTTTTCTCTCAACTGCAGCACAGAAAAGGAAGAGAAAAGCTCCACCGGCCACCTCTGTCACCGCACACATGGCACCACCCTCAGGTACTTCATCATCTGTTTTTTTCTCACTCTTTCAGTTGTATCAATTACTATTGTTGCTGTAGTACTTTAACATTTGCAAACCATCTTAATCAATTACATTTTTTCAAAAGCTGTGCTCGCTGCGGGGAGCTTGATCCATCTGCAAGCTCCCCGCAGGAGTGTGAGTCCGATGTGCCACGGGTGTGCTGTGAATTCTGCCAGCTCCGGTTCCCCTGCAGGTGTGTGCAGTGGGATCCAGAGGTGGTAGTGGAGCCAGATTTTTATTGAGATTTCTGTAGGGGTGGAGGTCGAGATTGAATTGTTTGTTTTCATATTAAATTATTTATTTGTAAAAAAATGTAAAAGTCTAAAATATCATATTTTTATTCAACCCATCTTGTGTGTTTCTAGCTTACTTAACTATTTGTAATTTATGTTTGACAGCATATCACAGTTTTTAAAGCTGCTGATGACTTAATGATTTTATCCCAGTGCCAGAAGTGACAATTGTATAATTTCCCCTTCTGCCAGCCCTCCATGATCAAGCCCAGAGATTATGCCAATGTGTGGGCACACATTGAGTCTCACATATTGAAGGCTGTGCCGCACAGAGGTAAGCACATGTAGCTACAGTAATTGTGTCAACATAAAACAAATAAAATGTGAAAACTGACTTCCCAGTAAGGGGGGAATAATGATGTTACAGATAGTTAGCTACACATAGGCCTACTAGCCAGATAAAGTCCAGCCTACCATTAATGAGACTAGGTCAGCAACTGTCACATGATACCATGATTAATATATGCTAGCCAGGCTATTTGCATCCCTTTCCATGAATTGACAGATTTGGGGTCAAAAACCACTTCCTCAGTTTGACATTTAGGATGACATTTAGGATGTGTTGGTCATCACAACAAACCTCTGTATCTCTGTCCTATACACAGTAATGTCAGTGTATATATATTAGACCCAGAATGGCTTTTTGCCCACGCTGGTGCTGCAGACGGCTATATGGTCAGCTATTACAGGACTATTTGTCACGTTCTTTCAAAATCGAAACCAGAAGCAGACCAGGACAAGGAGAGTAGGAAGAAGGTGAGTATTTATTTACAAGTGAATGTGAATGGGTAGATATATCCAGGTGGCGTAGCGGGCAGCGGTGGTGAGTTGATGGGAGTAAATAGGTGGATCCAATGGGGTAGCGGAATCCTCCGACGACCAGGCGGGAATGGGGTATAAATGATCCGGGTGAGTAACTGAAGACAGAACAAACGGAGGTAAGTTTAACGCAAGCAATACGTAAAAAAACAACTAACCTAATTCTATCCAACTTGAGGCTGACACTATGGCACAACATACTGTTAATGGCTAACGATCAGGCAGGGAATGGATGTCAGGTCCGGGCTTATGAAGAGGAGAGATGATGATCAGGACCAGGTGAGCAGATAGCTGATGGGATACAGGTGCGGGTAATCAGAACTCCCAACTGGCTACATTGCCCGGCAACCAGACAGGGTGCGTTCCAGGACGCCGGAAAAAACACTCCAGGACAGAACACAGGCAAAAACAGACTCAGGAAACGGGATTCGTGACACTATTAAAGGCCCAGTGCACTACTTTTGTGCATTTTTTAAAGTGTATTCTGACTTTTCAGAGGGTGATGCAGCATCCTCAGCACCCCTACTTCCCATGTCTATGGGTAGATCTGTTCTATGTGTGCTATTTCTATGGTTCCCGTTCATTTTTCCTTTACTTTCAGTTTTGAACATCAGCTTCAAACAGCTGAAAATGCCATTATTGTTGGTTACGAAATAAGTATTTCACAGCTCATACAATGATTCTCTACACTATACTTTATTGTTTTGTCAAGTAAACTGTGTCACATATACTCCCTCTCTGGCCTCTAGGTTACCAGGCTACTGATTATTACGCACACCTGTCACCATCATTTACATTTACATTTACATTTAAGTCATTTAGCAGACGCTCTTATCCAGAGCGACTTACAAATTGGTGCGTTCACCTTAAGACATCCAGTGGAACAGCCACTTTACAATAGTGCATCTAAATCTTTTAATGGGGGGGGTGAGAAGGATTACTTTATCCTATCCTAGGTATTCCTGAAAGAGGTGGGGTTTCAGGTGTCTCCGGAAGGTGGTGATTGACTCCGCTGTCCTGGCGTCGTGAGGGAGTTTGTTCCACCATTGGGGGGCCAGAGCAGCGAACAGTTTTGACTGGGCTGCGCGGGAACTGTACTTCCTCAGTGGTAGGGAGGCGAGCAGGCCAGAGGTGGATGAACGCAGTGCCCTTGTTTGGGTGTAGGGCCTGATCAGAGCCTGGAGGTACTGAGGTGCCGTTCCCCTCACAGCTCCGTAGGCAAGCACCATGGTCTTGTAGCGGATGCGAGCTTCAACTGGAAGCCAGTGGAGACTTCACTGAGTTTCACTGAAGTCATCACACGCACCAGCGCTTCATGACACTCACCTGGACTCCATCACCTCCTTGATTACCTTCCCTATACCTGTCACTCCCCTTGGGTCTTTCCTTTGGTGTTATTGACTCTGTTCCATGTCAGTGGGTTGTTCTTGTTCTGTTTATTTATTAACCACTTGCATCCTGACTCAGTGCACATCGTTACAGAAAAACACCTCACCAAAGGGAAGCATCAGGGAGTTTTTTTGTATTGGTGACGTTCTGCTGCCGGCGCAACTGAAGATATCTCAGACGGCTCATCAGGCTACCCGGTACCTCTGTGTCAAGACTTGGTTGGCGGGTCAATCATCTGTTGCCAACTCTACCGAGGATACTGTTAGGGTTCGTTCCTTTTGTCCTTGTCTATCATTGGTGAAATTAGCATTATGACAATATATTTAATTAAATCATTCAAAAACCTCTAATGCAATTGCAGACAGAAGTAGACAATCAGGGTCATAGCACGCATGTTTCTGAGTAAGTTCTGCATCAAACAAAAAGTCTCCAGTTTTGTTACACCCTTAGTCTATCCTGGTGATGTCACTACCTACCCTACGTCATTACCTTTTTACTCCTGAGACCAAAACCCTGTATAAACAATGGCTTTTAGTGTTATCTTAAACTTAGCAGTAAACATCCACTCCCCAAAGCTGATTTATTGTGGAATGTTTTTACTAGTCTTATCTCTACTCTCCTACAGAGTTCCTTCACAGTCACATTCTCAGAGGGGCCTTTTATAAGAAAGAGAGAGATCCCAGGGATTGTCTCTTTTGTAGGCATCCTGTGGCTGGAGCATCGCATCGGGGAGAGGTTACTGTGTCATGTATACTCCCTCTCCGGCCTCTAGGTTACCAGGCTGCTGACTATTATGCACACCTGTCACACGCACCAGCGCTGCATGACACTCACCTGGACTCCATCACCTTCTTGATTACCTTCCCTATATCGGTCACTCCACTTGGTTCTTTCCTCAGGTGTTATTGACTCTGTTCCATGTCAGTGTGGTGTTCTTGGTTTATGTTCTGTTGATTTATTAAACACTCACTCCCTTTACTTAATTCCCGACTCAGCGCATTCGTTACAAACTGAAATTAAGCTAACTATTGGAACTTTAGCAACCAGGAAATGGCAGAGCAATTTCTGCATAGTGCATCTTTAAGTAGATGTAAACCAATGCATGATGCCAAAGATTATGAATATACTGACAAGATACATCTCTCTGCCCTAACAATGGGAGTCATTGTCCACAAAGCAGCACAGCGGGCTGTCTTGCTCCTGCCTATCCATTCTTTGTATTGGTGGAAACATCTATTGTAATCATCTTTTGAATATTCGATGAGGGTTGTTGACGTCAACCGACTGTATTCAATGGAGAGACGCTATGCTAGTCTCACAACATGAATACGCTTAGCGATCTCAACAACTCAGATATAGTGTTTTTTAAATCAAAGTTGCAGGGATGTCACGTGTCCTGCTTATATCAGTACACCCGTAAGAACTTAAGCATTACAAAACGTCTATTAGATCAAATAAACCTCACATAGCAAATAAGCCATACATTTTTTGGGTTACCAAATTCAACACTCATTGACCTCCATGCAAAAACTCCTTGCTTGGAGGGCGAAACAACGCCACCTGCTGGAGGGAGACAGATTCTCCGCCAAATTGGATCTCCCTTTTTCTTCCTCTCTGATAATGCTCACCCCACGCAGCGTTGCAGTCACACTTGCAGCTCATTTTGGGTTTCAGTTACGAGGTGAAAACACCTGCTGCCACTAAAATCCAGAGTCCAATTCCTGAAGGGGAGATATGAAAAACGGCCTTCACCCAGATATTTAACTTCTACTGTTTGTCTCATCATAGATTTAGTGAACAAAATCAAACTACCTAGCTAAATGATCTAGCTGGGCTTTCATTACCCTTGTTTTAGTAAATAAAATCCAAAGGGATTGCCAAGGGAATCTTTTTCAGTTGGCTACAATAATTCTTAACATTGTAGCTTGGTAAAGGTAGTTTATATTTTATCTATTTTACCAGGAACATTGAGGTTTATTTCAAAATTGCATTTAAATGAATAGGCCTACAGAAAATATATTTGAATTCTAGTTCTGGTGATTCAATTCTAGTTCTTCTCATTCTACTAGTTCAATGGGTGCAACTGTAGATCATGACATCACAACTCAGAATATTTCATAAGATAGCTATGTTTATTGCAGAATGTTGAAGGTGTTCAGTATGTTTTCAGGAACAAATTAAATAAGTTGTTCATTCCTGGCGATGTGCTGTCATTAACCTGGAATTTAGAGAAGAATGAGCAGAATAAATGAGAGAGAAAATGAAAATCTGAACAAAATGTCACACTTATTCCAAGACACATTCTAACAAATGACAGAGAAATCAAAATTTTATATACCAGAATAATTCTGCTCATTTGGATGTTCACCCATTGGCATATTACTGGGCTCTCTGCAGTGTTCTGTTGTCCCTTGCTGGTGGCCTGCATGGGCCCTCACATTGAAGGTGGATGACATTGCATTTCCAGTTTCACTGTGGGGACCATACATGTGGACAGAATCATAGGCAAAACCCTGGGGCTGCATGGATGATGGAGTAGGGCAAAGATAAGAGGCAACACCGTGAGTTGGGCTGTTGATCAGTGCATAGTGTGGAAGGACCACATCAGGGGCAGCCTGGCAGCAGCGATGGTCTGAGGGTTTAACTGGCATGTAGGCACCACTCATGGGGCAGAGGGTTTGAAACAAGTTGGCACCACACATACGTATGTGATGGGAGCTGAACCGGGGCCCAAAGTCCTGGTGCATTGGCAAGTTGGCCTGGTCAGGGAGGTAGCCTTGCTCTTGCCCACAGCCAATCACAGTCCTAGATCCTCCTGGGCAAGCCACAGCTGTTGGCATCCCGGCCATAAACTCAGGGCGTGCCAGGTGGCAAGGTCTCCAGCTGCTACCACATGCTCCAGGTCTAACATACTGGCACTCTGGCATGGCCGCAGTAGGCGCTGTGTTACATGGCCTTTGTGAATCTACAGGGATGATAATAAGAGGAGATGTGTTAGGAGGGTTAATGTCACACAATATTAATTTTAACTTAAAGAAAATAAATAACAACATGAAGTGATGAACTACAATTGATACATTAGGGTCGGTATGATATAAAAAAAAAAGAGCATTCTATATTATCCTTTCACAGCTATCTGCTAATCAACTGACCTGCTTCTCTGGACCAGCTGTGAATGAACTGGGGTTGTTGTTGTTGAACATACATCTGTGTCACTCCCATAATGCTTTGGGAGACCAATGGAATCATATATGGTGTTCTTCTGCTCTCCTCATTCACATGAAACGCTAGTGCATTCTGACCAGTGCACTGATGCATGTGGGCAACTGGGGCCTGGGTGAGTGGCAATGAAGGGGGTCTCGTTTCCTCCTGGGCCAAAAATGGGGGATTAAGCAGAGTGGCTGTTGTTTCCTGTGGAGCTGGTACAGATGGGTTTGGTAAACTGGGTGGCACAATAGGAGGGTACATTGATCGGAGGGTCTCTATTTCCTCTGCCTTGGAGGTCTTTGTTTCCTCTGGTTGTGAGATGGCTGGGCACATCACACTGGGGACTGTAATGGCTTGTGACTTTGAGATAGATGGTGGGCTAAGCAATGGGAGTGCTCCACTTTCTTGAGCAATGGAAATCGTCGGGAGCACCAAACAGAGTGCATTAGCCTCCTGTCCAGCTGAAATCGGAGGATACACTAAACTAGAAGCACTTATTTCTTCTGCTGCTGAAACACCTGGTGGCATGAAGGTGGGTGGGCCCATAACATTGAAGCCTGTCATCTCATCTGACACCTTGGGTAAAATACCAAATTTCAACCCATTCATTTGATCCACTATCATTTCATTCATGTAGGGGTTGTAGGCATTTGCATCAGGTAATGCTTTATTTACGTCCATGTGCTTGTAGAAAGAATTGTCTCCAGGTAAAAGTGGATTCCAACCAAGTTGGGTTAAGACAGCCTTATTTCCACCACCAAAAAGCGGAGGGTCCTCAGTTACCACTAAGGGCGTGACCAATTTGGTGGCTGGCTGATCTTTGACCATTTGTGATGGGGCTATAGGCGGGGTCAAACAGGGTGTGCAGTCAGACTGGGCGTTGCCCGGTGCACCAGTGGCAGCACCACCAGCTGCTGCTCGAGCATTCCTCATTTTCTTACTGACTGATGAGTCTCTCTGAAACACTATGGTCTCTGGGACATTGTCTGACTGCACCACAATCATGTACTCACAGGGCACAGAAGGTGTCCTGATCAGAACAGCATTGGATATGAGATCGATCTCACTCAGTGGGACCCTCTCGAAGAGAGCTGACTCGGTTCGCCGGGTCCGGTCTGAAGCAGCAGAGTTGATGTCACAGTCAGCCGTCATGCAGTCGGTGCTGGATTTCCTGCGGAAGACGACTACATCATCGGTCTGCTCTGCTGAGATGGGGTGAGGGGACACGTTAGAGATACCTGTCTGCAGAAGGCTCTGAAGGCCATTGTCATTGAGGTATTGGCTTGCTAGGGAAGTTACTTCTGAAGCTTCAATTGAGTCTGATAGAACAGGCCATGTTGAGACGGTGTACAGAATGTCCTGGCTGTGGATCCAGGGCTGCTCAGCACCCTGCTCCTCCACTCCTGGAATACTGGGAAGGGTTGGGAAAATCCCGACTGGAGGGTGAACTCCACATGGTTGGACATATGGACCACCAGAAGAGGCTGCTGTGGCACTTTCATTCTGAACTGCCAGTGGAGCAATCACAGTTCCAATGCCATGACTTGGTAACTTAGGCACTATAAAATTAAAACAAATATGATTGACTTGTCAGGTGTTCAATTGTAATTTCTTAAAAAGCCTGATTTGTAACAGAAACATGAATGAATGTATTTATTACAGTACTCTTCAGGTAAATGTTTTGGTGCCTGGGCATGGCCTTATCATTATGGACTATTATCTAGTTAAGCCTACCTTTAGTTGTATTGAATTCTCTCACGAGGGCTTTGATAGCAAGAGTTGGATTTTCTGTACACAGCATAGCAAGAAAAGATGTTACTTCAGTTTTCGCAACAGATTTCATCCTATGTTGAAAAAAACGAATGCTATTCTCCACAAACATGTATACCTGTCCTGAAGCGCAAGAGCTCAGCAAAGTACAACTGAGCAAACTGTGAGATGTAATCTGGCCGCCTTTTCACTACCGCCCGACTGAGGCCTTCCAAAAGCGTCCTCAAACCCGGAGGCACGTTGACTTTGGCGGGATAGCTGTAGGACATCTCGGCTTCAATGGAGCATCACCTCATAGAGAGAATTCTCCTGATGGGAAATACTATATCAATTAAATCAATCAAATGCATCTGCCTATATTAACGTATATAAAGAACCCGTCAGCTTCAGATACTTTTTATGTAGGTTGACTGTGTTTAAACTTTTGTCTGAAAAGTAAATGAACTTACTCTGCGAAGAAACTGTCCTCTTTTCAATTCCCGTATTACAAACGCAAAACAATATGATGTCAAATTACTTTACCAATAGAGGTAACAATGTAATAAAACGGCAAAACGAATTTCGAAATAAGCAGTTCGTCATAATAACGGGCGTGGTCCACATTGGAAAGGCATTATTATGCGTCAGCTTTAGATCACAATGCATGGCATCTGAACGTGCCTCCCGCCTCCTCCATATGGTGGCCAACTAATCAAAGAAAGTACTTTTTTCTTCATATGGGCATAAATTAAACCACAAGACCGATGTTATCGGCATTACAATATACTGAACTAAAATATAAACGCAATATGCAACAATTTCAAACATTTTACTGAGTTACAGTTCATAATATAATAAATTCATTAGGCCCTAATCTATGGATTCCACATGGCTGGACAGGCAGGGGTGCAGCCATGGGTAGGTCTGGGAGGGCATAGGCCCACCCACTGGAGAGCCAGGCCCAGCCAATCAGAAATGTTTTTTTTACCCACAAAAAGGCTTTATTACAGACAGAAATACTCCTCCGAAAATATCTGGGATTTTTTATTTCAGCTCATGAAACCTGGGACCAACACTTTACATGTTGCATTCATATTTTTGTTCAGTGTAGAAACAGCTAATTTGAAATGCTGGATTAATTGACAGTCCTTTATTGAACAGTTTGTAGATCTCTTTAGACACCACACAGGACCACCCTGTTACAATTGAACTATCTCCACGTCATCCTCTACAACCCCACAACAAAGTGGATAGAGCACATTTCTAAGACAGAAATGTCCCATTTTTTTTGTTGGTATACATATAATGACATTTAACTCATATCATTACATGTCATTATAAGATACTTTGCTCTTACAGCTGTGGACTTACTTTATACCAGCACTTTATGGCCACTCAGTAGTCAACACTTTTACATCACACCAAATCTTACACCCCTTTACACAATCACAGGAGAAGATGGGAGGTCACTGACGGACTTCAGTGTAGATGTAAAAAAAAAGTGTTCATACCCATCCTTGAACATGAAAAAAAAGAGTCCCACTTTAAATGAAACACAGCATATTGAAGCTTTCACAAGCCATTTTACCCTAAGGCCTATCTATGTAGATTCTTCAGAACTCTTTCATGAGAATATGCCATTTTATATGAAGGGTGGAATAGAGTTATTCTTAATTTAGCACGCACAAGATGTAAAGACTGTTTATATCATCCTTCATGTAGTATGAATTAAATACCGTTTAAATCACCCTTCACATGATTGGGGAGTCCCATTGGGCGGCACACAATTGGCCCGGGGATTGGCCGTCATTGTAAATAAGAATTTGTTCTTAACTTACTTGCCTAGTTAAATAAAGGTAAAATAACTAAATGAATGTAATGTGAATTAAATACCGTTTTAAATCAAACTTCATGTAGTATGAATTAAAAACCATTTATATCACCCTTCATGTAGTATGAATTTGCTAATGAAAGATTTGTGCTATGTAGTGCTTGCACAAGTAGTTAAGCATTTGTTATTCATTTGAAGTGGGACAGCTAATCACACTTCCATTGTAAAATGAGCACTCTTCTTGCTTGCTTTTTATTGCTTAGAGACCATACCTCAGAGTGATTATAAAAACAGTGATACAATACCCTGCACTTTCAATTTAGTTTGTGACTGTCTTGAATGTTTCACTCATCATCAGTGTGGCCTGATAGAAAAGCCCGATCAAACTAAAATGACAGAATATTAAGCTTTAATGTCCAGTTTGTACAGTAACCTAAAACCTACCATGATTATTACAATGCCTGTAGTTAATAAGGACCTTGTTGGATTTTTGTTAAAAACCAGAGTAAATATTAATATAAATGTGTTCTGTTGTCATCCAAAGTATCTCAGGAAGAAAATGTTCCGATTCATAGTACACAGCTGTAGAAAAGGATCTTTCAGGTCCTTGGGTCACTAATAATACCCCTGCCATTGCATGCATAGTGTGCAGATCAATGCCCACTGCTTGTAAACTAAAATAAATCATCTATAACATTGTTTGGATATTGCATTGTGCAAAAATGTTACAAAACAAGTATGCTAAAATGTGAATGTCAGAATGTAAAAGCAATTTCATAATATTCAGAATTCAAAGTACCTGACACTAATATTACAAGGTTTCACTGCATGGCATAGTACACTCTTTATGGCACGCTGCGTAATACAATACTACAAGGTAGCAGGCCACTAAGTACTTGTCCCATCATTTAGGGGGTTGTTGTCACCATAAAACTTCACTAATACTTTCTCATTGCAGAAAAAATGATCTATGTTTGTTGGCATCATGACAAGCAAAGTAGGGCCATTTAATCTAGGACACATTTCTGAAAAACCAGAGGCGATAATGGTATGGATATTGGTCAATAAGAGGGTACTACAACAGCGACAACTAATACAATCAAGAACCTTTGTCTTGCCTTGTCACATGAGGCAAACACAAACAATTGGCAAATAACCATTTGATCACGATTATGGGTTGTAATCGAACATCTCTTGTACATGTCTTCCCAAGAACATGACAAGAACACAAAAGACAAGTTTACTTACTGTTTAACTGTACTGTTACTACCTGTAGTCAAGAAAACCTGACAATGAGAATAAGGTGTGCCTCTTCAAGAAGTATCCTATGTACCATTACGTATGGTCCAAAGAATGGAAGGAAGGTTTGCAGGGCTAAAACCCTCCACTAGATTAAGAAGAAAATGCTATTGACTATGAAATTGTTGGTTTATTGTATTTGGATGTGTAAAACATCGAACAGAAAAAGGGGGGGAAACTATTTTGTCTGATGAGTCATACTGTGGTTTTGAATAGAAAATAGCCATGCTTCCTATATCATCAAGTGCACAGCTGGAGACGGAGTCGTTGCCTCATCATTATTCGTCCAGTGGTGGGCGGGGTCATTGGGGTACCACTTCCTTCAGCGTGGCCATGGCTGAGTGGATGCGCACGTGAAGTCTGTTCTCAAAGTCATAGCCTGCATAATCCTCCTGAGAGGCAGAGCACAGAACAAATGATGACTTCACAATCAGAATGGACTGTGTTACGTAGTCATTTCAAACCCAAGCGGAAAACCCTAACCATTCATATACATGTCATCTGATAACTGTACCTTTGCCTGAAGCAGAAATGCTCTCCCTTTTCCCACCGTCTGGATAGAAACACAATGCACAAAAAAATCTCATTAGTCCATCGAGATAAATCCTTTAATACAATTTTGGACACAGACACCCAGATACACACACAGATTGTCTGAGTTGAGATATTCTCACCTCTGGCTGGGCAAGCAGGACACATCCGAGCTCATAGCAGGAGTATGGCTGCACATAAGAGTTGGTTTGTCGACCAAACTCATCTCTGGCAGCCAGCTGGAACGACTAGATGGGAGGAGAAAGACCAAAGGAAAATCTAATGATATAATTGACCACAAATACATAGTGAGTTACATAATTAATTGTACCTGCATAAGATAATGTAATCACAGTACAATAATGTGCTCGGGAACAAATGACCTGGATGGCATCTTTATTATTTCCATGACATTTGTGGATGGAACCGAGAAGGAGGTTTTTCAGACCTCTGCACGATGCGTCATCCACACTCTGTAACACTGAAAAGAGAGGAGACAACGGACTCTATTTGACCTGTATTGTGGAAGTTCAGCACAATCGGAAATCCCCTTTACATTTCTATCGCTCAATCTGAAAGCGATATTCAGCGATACAGACTGAACAAAGCCCAATTTCTCAAAGACAGAAATTGTGAAATACTTCACAACATTGGTCAGAAATGTTCAAATACTTCACAACATTTAGTACAGTGGTTTGCACCCCATTGTGTCAAAGGAAACTCCTTGACTTGGAGATCCCCCTCTGATAAAGGTCCAGCCCTTACACTGATTCATGAGCTGCAGTTTGGAGGAGGAGCAGTTGGGCAGAGCCTTCCACAGGTACAGCACCTCTATGACCCCCAGAATGCATAGCTCTCTGGTGGGAGACATCTTCCTCAGTCTCTCTGCCTGCAGTAGGACGGGGGCAGAGAGGCCATGGTAGAGAAAGGGAGAGGGTTCATGGTTATTAGTTTCACAAAGAGTAGATAAAGATATGGTAAACACATCTGGGTGAAAATGACCCACCCGCTTGAGGGCAAACTGCTCAATCTGGTTGTTCTTCCTCTTGAACAGTTTCTGGACATCTTTGAAGACATCCTTGGCACCATCTAAGTCCCCTGCAGCTCCCTGACATACTTTACAGGGAGTGGGGGGGGGGGGGGGTTAGAGTGTGAGATCATTTTGGGAAGATGATGAAGACGATGAGAATCAATGGTCCACACGTTCCTGGGGCAGTGGCTCTCTCACCTCCAGTCAGGTAGGCATAGTAACACTGTGACCATCGGGACTCATTCTTCAGCCTCTCAAATGACCTAAACGCATCCTCAAAGTTCATCTCGATCATACTGCACCAGCCTGAAGTCAAGACAAGACAAATGGATACATTCTGAATGAACTGAATGTACATGATGAGTGTCTGCATGTGTGGGTGCTCATTTGAAAGTAAGCATGAATGTCAGGGAAACATACCAATTTCATAGAGACACACGTGCTGGATCTCTCTTTGGTCTGATGCCAGCTCTAGTGCATCATGGAAGGACACCAGAGCACTGTTAATTTGGCACTGGAGATAGATGGGATAGAGATAGCATATCACTTTACACAATTACGAGCTACTAGGGTCCTATAAAATCCGCATCGAGGAGAATGCGGATGGAATCACGGAATCCAGACAATCCAGACATGCATTGAACTTAGTAGGGAATCAACTAAATGTATTGAACATTTATTAAATTTGCCCAGGTTTATCATAACAAAGAGAATGCAACTTTCTAAATAGGCAAAGAGAATTCCCCGTCTGTGTATGTGCAGTGCGCGCCACTTTGTGCAGCCATTAGCGATGATGCTAATGAAAAGTATTTTGGTAGATGGAAAGGCTTTCCTGAAATCTACAAAGTACCTGTCAGAATTATATCATGATTATCTGTATAAATCCAGTGGATACTTGTTTTGAAAACTCTACCAAACAACATTCTCTTGCAAGGTGAGTGCTGGAATTAAAGGGGCAACTATCTACATATCTATAAAAAAATATTTAAAAAAATTCAAGACCTCAAAAGTAGTCTCCTGATGTGGTTGCATTGTTGTGGACTTAGAAAATCAAATGTAGCTGTTTTCTGTTTAAAAAAAGTGTGATATTGAGAGTGAAAACCAGGGGAAAATTGAAATCCGGAAAAACAAAACAGAGAAATTAAATTTGGGAAAAAGCTAAATGTAATTAGGCAAATAATCTAATGGATTTTATAGAGCCCTAAGCTACTAAGACCTACAACAACTTACTGTATTGTACAACGCTAAGCGGCAACAGACTGTTATTTCACAGTCAGATGACCCCATCATGCTCACCTCTAATCTCTGAACCCGTCCTTTAAAGAACATGAAGAGGGAGGAATTGGGGTAGACCACAGCCTTCCTCTGGAGAATGGCCTTGGCCTCCTCCAGGCCTGCCTGAGTGTCAGAACCATCCAGAGCAAAGAAAGGCAGCACTACTGTGTGGTACCACAGGAGGGCCAATCTGGGCAGAGGAAAGAGGAAGCAATCAGGTTTATTTGTGAGACAATTCTAGATGTTTTTATTAAATATCGATTACTGTACATTCAAGTTTGCTAGATAGTTAATGTGAAACATTGACTTTCTTGACAAAAAAAAGCGTTGTAAAGATGGCATATAGAACAAAATTGCACCCCACTCCAGTAATTTGGTAAAACACCATCTCAATTTCATAAATAGCCAATGGTAGTTTCTGTCTCCGTTTCTGTTATGTCTTTTGTCTAATGCAGCTGTTTTACTAGGATCATTTATTCTAAGTCCACAGGGCCTTTTTTCACCACTCTAATAAGCACGTGATTACCGCTATTCTTAGGTCTACCTACTTCTTACGTCACGAGTATTCACCATTCAACTGCCACTGACAGCATGTAATTGTACTTAATGTTTCCTCAATTCTCTATGACATCAAATATTCCCATTTGACATATTTTACTAACTAACACCTGTCCCTGGTTGCATGTATTATACAATGAATAAATACCCTATGATTATAATATGTCATTATGATACTACAGATATTACAGAACAGATGGCCATGTATGAGACAACAGGAACAAGCACTGTGCCAAGAGCTGGGGAAGAGATGAGCTGGAACACGTCAGCAGAAGCTGATCATGCAGAATAACACAACACGTCACCCCCAATCAAATCAACATCAAGACCTGTGCTCTGCTTTTCTATCAAACGATGACATCATATCTACGTATAGCAGCTCACTCAAGCAGTAAAAAGAACTGACAGTGACCTGAACATTATGAACTGTTGGGAACTGACTTTTAAACTTGAAATATCCTTATGCATGGCACCGATGCAGAGAGGGGAACTCTCTCTGAGGAGACTCAGTATTGGAGAAAGAGTTAAGTATCAGTGCTTGTGTGAATGTCTTTTGTCTTATACAGTTGGGTGAATAAACTTGGTTTAAACTTGACTAATCGTCTGTGAGTTTTACTAGGTTCATTTAGAACCTAACAGAACATAATCCCTTTCCTTCTCTCATTACTTGAAAGTCATTCCCTTCAGTTATGAGTAAGGCCTCGATTCAATCCGTAGCACTTCAGTTCAGCAACAGAGGTGTATTGGCTGTTCAGACGTGTAGGAGGAGACTCAGTATAGGAGAAAGGGTTAAATATCAGTGCTTGTGTGAATATGTCTTTTGTCTAATGCAGCTGTTTTACTAGGTTCATTTCGAACCTAACAGTTGGCACTGCGAGTTCAGCACGATTTATAGTCAAAGCAGAGAATCCAGATCAGTGGAGCAGGAGCTGGCAACAAGGTCGGCACAGTTCCTACACCTTGGGGAGATGACAATTGTGGGCTGAAAAATGATAGGATACGGACCTAGAAAGTCTGAGTTTATTCAGTCGGCCCATTGTGTAACGACCAGTTATAAATATATGTTGTAGGGTAGGTTCCGTTAAACTTATAAAAAACAATCAATCTTCATATAATCACTAGTTAAGTACACATGGTTGATGGTATTACTAGGTTCACTAGCTTGTCCTGCGTTGCATATAATCAATGCGGTGCCTGTTAATTTATCATCGAATCACAGCCTACTTCGCCAAACAGGGGATGATTTAACAAAAGTGCACTCGCGAAAAAAACACAATCGTTGCACGAATGTACCTAACCATAAACATCAATGCCTTTCATAAAATCATAACACTGAAGTATATTTTTTAAACCTGCATATTTTGTTAAAAGAAATTCATGTTAGCAGGCAATATTAACCAGGGAAATCGTGTCACTTCTCTTGCGTTCATTGCACGCAGAGTCAGGGTATATGCAACAGTTTGGTCTGCCTGGCTCGTTACGAACTAATTTGCCAGAATTTTACATAATTATGACATAACATTGAACGTTGTGCAATGTAACAGCAATATTTAGACTTAGGGTTGCCACCCGTTCGATGAAATACGGAACGGTTCCGTATTTCACTGAAAGAATAAACGTTTTTGTTTTCGAAATTATAGTTTCTGGATTTGACCATATTAATGACCAAAGGCTCGTATTTCTGTGTTTATTATATTATACTTAAGTCTATGATTTGATAGAGCAGTCTGACTGAGTGGTGGGAGGCAGCAGCAGGCTCGTAAGCATTCATTCAAACTTTACTGCGTTTGCCAGCAGCTCTTAGCAATGCTTGAATCACAGCGCTGTTTATGACTTCAACCCTATCAATTCCTGAGATTAGGCTGGCAATACTAAAGTGCCTATTAGAACATCCAATAGTCAAAGGTATATGAAATACAAATGGTATAGAGAGAAATAGTTGATGCATCATAATTCCTATAATAACTACAACCTAAAACTTCTTAACTGGGAATATTGAAAAACCAGGAATATTGAACCACCAGCTTTCATATGTTCTGAGCAAGGAACTTAAATGTTAGCTTTTTTACATGACACATATTGCACTTTTACTTTCTTCTCCAACACTGTGTTTTTTGATTTTTTAAACCAAATTGAGCATGTTTCATTATTTATTTGAGACTAAATATATTTTATTTATGTATTATATTAAGTTAAAGGAAGTGTTCATTGTTCATTCAGTATTGTTGTAATTGTCATTATTACAAATATATATTTATATACAAAAATGGGCCGATTAATCGGTATCGCCTTTTTTTGGTCCTCCAATAATCGGTATCGGCGTTGAAAAATCATAGTCGGTCGACCTCTAATTGAGATACCAATCTGTCATTACCATGCCACTCGCGACAGTTATTACCGGTAATATGTGGTCCCGGTTATAAATGTACATTCTAACCGTGATGATGTGTGCCAGGTTGAGAAGCTTGAATTCAAGTGATAGACTCAAAGTACAGCACTAAGGACTGTCATTTAACATTTTGGTTGGATAATTTATCAAATGTTTTAACTATGAATCGGATAAAGCGAGAGAGCGCTACTCTCAAACTGTGAGGGGTGGGTGCACTGCTCGAATGTATAGGGTCTAGGGAAGGTTTTCTCTCTAGAAACCGTATCTTTAAGTGTCCTCAGAGAGGGAGGTTATTAGAGAACTCACTGGATAACAGCTTGACTCAACCATGAAAGAGTTTTTGTTTAACAATGTCATCATAATCCTAATGTTAAAGCATATCAATACATGTGGATTGCTGGATGATACGGTACAATTAAATGCATACAAGGCTCATAGTCTGTGTCTTGCGTTAACACCCAAGGATGAAAATGAAGGAGACGGGCATGGAGACCAGCATCACATGGGCATAGACGGGCATGGAGACTAGCATCACATGGGCATAGACGGGCATGGAGACCAGCATCACATGGGCATAGACGGGCATGGAGACTAGCATCACATGGGCATAGACGGGCATGGAGACCAGCATCACATGGGCATAGACGGGCATGGAGACCAGCATCACATGGGCATACATGGGCATAGACGGGCATGGAGACTAGCATCACATGGGCATAGACGGGCATGGAGACTAGCATCACATGGGCATAGACGGGCATGGAGACTAGCATCACATGGGCATAGACGGGCATGGAGACTAGCATCACATGGGCATAGACGGGCATGGAGACTAGCATCCCATGTGCATAGACGGGCATAGACGGGCATGGAGACTAGCTCCCATGTGCATAGACGGGCATAGACGGGCATGGAGACTAGCATCCCATGTGCATAGACGGGCATAGACGGGCATGGAGACTAGCATCCCATGGGCATAGAACGGAAAGGATGGACTGTTCTTTCCCCAGTCTTAGTCACATCAAGGGTGGTGTGAAATTATTAAACATGTATTTTCTCTCTTCCCTGTTCAAGTCAATATGTTTTTAGGTGTCGTGGGATATAAGAGTGATCATTGTTCCAGATGAGGAATTGGTGGAAATGGAAAATTGATTTGAAAATGTTTTAGTATGGTTATAAATATAGTAGTGACTAATGTGTTATGGGCTAGATGGAATGATTTATGTTCAAATGTATTTGTAGCAGGAGGCAAGGTACATATGAGGCCTGTGTTTGAGACAGAATGTTTACATAAATGTGTGAGCAGAAGGCAATGTGACTGGGGGAGATCTGTGGGGGCTCATAAATTAAGGTCGGGGTGATAGTCTCTGGGGATGACACCACTCTATGTATATTGCTACAGGAGATAGCTCGTAGGAGAGGGAAACAGCTAACTGTGCACAATATAAAGACTATTATGATGTTAAATTGAACATTACACATACCCAGATCATGGTGAGAGTAGCAGAGATGGTGTTGGCATTTCAGACATTATTGTCAACTTTCAAGAAACCTGTGACTCAGAGTTTTGTTAGGTTGGATACTCTTTTAAAGTCATTAATCTCTTCCCCATTTCTAAACGCCAGCAAACACTTGACATATCTCCCAGAAGATTGTGACCAATCTAACCTGAGCACAAGAGAGTATTATCCACAGGTACAGACTGTAGCAGAATACAGAAGGTCATTGGGGATGTTGGTGGCTAGGGGACCGGATATGAGTTGGGAAACAGGTAGAAAGTATCTGAAAGGGTCTGTCCTAGATCTATCAGTGAACCACGACAATAGAAGAGCAGGATACAGATTCCAGGCAGTAGCTATTCTCACAGCAATCGCTGTAGGGACAGTAAGTGAAGGAGGCTATATTAACAGCATGGAATTGGGAATATGGAGCAAATTGGGGATTTTGTCATGGGCAGTGTTAGTAGTAGCAGGGGTTACTTTAGTAGCATTGTTGGGACATCGTTTTCTGAGGGCCTTGATGTTGCTGAATTACCTCAAGAAGAGGTAAAGTCGGCCTCCCGGGTGGCGCAGTGGTTAAGGGCGCTGTACTGCAGCGCCAGCTGTGCCATCAGAGTCCCTGGGTTCGCGCCCAGGCTCTGTCGTAACCGACCGGGAGGTCCGTGGGGCGACACACAATTGGCCTAGCGTCGCCTGGGTTAGGAAGGGCTTGGTCGGTAGGGGTGTCCTTGTCTCATCGCGCACCAGCGACTCCTGTGGCGGGCTGGGCGCAGTGTGCGCTAGCCAAGGTGGCCAGGTGCACGGTGTTTCCTCCGGCGCATAGGTGCGGCTGGCTTCCGGGTTGGATGCGCACTGTGTTAAGAAGCAGTGCGGCTTGGCTTGGTTGGGTTGTGTATCGGAGGACACATGACTTTCAACCTTCGTCTCTCCCGAGCCTGTACGGGAGTTGTAGCGATGAGACAAGATAGTAGCTACTACAACAATTGGATACCATGAAATTGAAAAAAAAAAAAAAAAGAAGAGGTAAAGTTGATTAAGGCCACTGCACGTATATATCGGGTGGCTATGGAGGAAGAAGAAGGGGAGCAAAGTGAGAATGACATGGCTTGGGAACACCTCTTGAGAGCCCGTGGTCTGAGGGGGAAGACTGGGTGAAAGCATGAAGAGTTTTTTTTAGGGCTTTCATTTTTGTGGAACCCAGCAGAAAAGTATCCTGAAGGCAAATTCAGGCAAAGAGAGAGTGGGAATTGTCATGTTCTCAAACGTTGCTATATATAATTATGCATAGTTTCACACATGATTAATACTGTTATGTTTTGTGTTTGTTTTTGCTTTTCAAGTCTTGTGCTATCACTCTCTTAGGAACCAGAAGTTGAAATGGAGAAAGTCAAAATCTACAGCTAAAATGGAAGAAGCCAAAAGCTCCAGCTGTCATTCGGTTGTCTGACAAGAAATGGGAATAGGAGTGTGCAGAGTGTGATTATAGAAGAGAGGCCATAAGTCTTGAATTTGTAAACATAATAATCAACTGTGAATGTTAATCATGTTTTATTTTTTTGTTAATGTTTTATTATCATTGTTTGTAAGTAAGTAATTTCCTAGTTGACATAATGAGGCGGCAGCGTAGCCTAGTGGTTAGAGCGTTGGACTAGTAACTGGAAGGTTGCAAGTTCAAACCCCCGAGCTGACAAGGTACAAATCTGTCGTTCTGCCCCTGAACAGGCAGTTAACCCACTGTTCCTAGGCCGTCATTGAAAATAAGAATTTGTTCTTAACTGACTTGCCTAGTTAAATAATTTAAAAATGATGAACTGTGTGGAGTTAATGTTCAACAGGGGGAACTAACTTGAAAATATGAAATATCCTTATTCATGGCACCGATGATGTTTACATTCTACCAGTTATTGTCAGACATTAGGGATCCTATGGGAGGAGAAGTGACACAGGCTGGTACGGTACGAGTCAACATGACAGACGTGAGTTGGGGAGGAGTGAATAATTTGGGGCCGAAGTGAGGTCAGATGAAGTGAGGAAGAACTAATCTTCTGGTTAGCAACAGAGGTGTATTGGCTGTTCAGATGTGTAGGAGGAGACTCAGTATAGGAGAAAGAGTTAAGTATCAGTGCTTGTGTGAATATGTCTTTTGTCTAATGCAGCTGGGTGAATAAACTTGGTTTAAACTTTACTAATCGTCTGTGAGTTTTACTAGGTTCATTTTGAACCTAACAGAACATAATCCCTTTCCTTCTCTCATTACTTGAAAGTCATTCCCTTCAGTTATGAGTAAGGGCTCGATTCAAACCGTAGCACTTCAGTTCAGCGTTATAACGTGATTGAAATGTAAAGGTAATTTCCGATTGAGCTGAAGCATACAGTGCCTTGCGAAAGTATTCGGCCCCCTTGAACTTTGCGACCTTTTGCCACATTTCAGGCTTCAAACATAAAGATATAAAACTGTATTTTTTTGTGAAGAATCAACAACAAGTGGAACACAATCATGAAGTGGAACGACATTTATTGGATATTTCAAACTTTTTTAACAAATCAAAAACTGAAAAATTGGGCGTGCAAAATTATTCAGCCCCTTTACTTTCAGTGCAGCAAACTCTCTCCAGAAGTTCAGTGAGGATCTCTGAATGATCCAATGTTGACCTAAATGACTAATGATGATAAATACAATCCACCTGTGTGTAATCAAGTCTCCGTATAAATGCACCTGCACTGTGATAGTCTCAGAGGTCCGTTAAAAGAGCAGAGAGCATCATGAAGAACAAGGAACACACCAGGCAGGTCCGAGATACTGTTGTGAAGAAGTTTAAAGCCGGATTTGGATACAAAAAGATTTCCCAAGCTTTAAACATCCCAAGGAGCACTGTGCAAGCGATAATATTGAAATGGAAGGAGTATCAGACCACTGCAAATCTACCAAGACCTGGCCGTCCCTCTAAACTTTCAGCTCATACAAGGAGAAGACTGATCAGAGATGCAGCCAAGAGGCCCATGATCACTCTGGATGAACTGCAGAGATCTACAGCTGAGGTGGGAGACTCTGTCCATAGGACAACAATCAGTTGTATATTGCACAAATCTGGCCTTTATGGAAGAGTGGCAAGAAGAAAGCCATTTCTTAAAGATATCCATAAAAAGTGTTGTTTAAAGTTTGCCACAAGCCACCTGGGAGACACACCAAACATGTGGAAGAAGGTGCTCTGGTCAGATGAAACCAAAATTGAAGTTTTTGGCAACAATGCAAAACGTTATGTTTGGCGTAAAAGCAACACAGCTCATCACCCTGAACACCCTATCCCCACTGTCAAACATGGTGGTGGCAGCATCATGGTTTGGGCCTGCTTTTCTTCAGCAGGGACAGGGAAGATGGTTAAAATTGATGGGAAGATGGATGGAGCCAAATACAGGACCATTCTGGAAGAAAACCTGATGGAGTCTGCAAAAGACCTGAGACTGGGACGGAGATTTGTCTTCCAACAAGACAATGATCCAAAACATAAAGCAAAATCTACAATGGAATGGTTCAAAAATAAACATATCCAGGTGTTAGAATGGCCAAGTCAAAGTCCAGACCTGAATCCAATCGAGAATCTGTGGAAAGAACTGAAAACTGCTGTTCACAAATGCTCTCCATCCAACCTCACTGAGCTCGAGCTGTTTTGCAAGGAGGAATGGGAAAACATTTCAGTTTCTCGATGTGCAAAACTGATAGAGACATACCCCAAGCGACTTACAGCTGTAATCGCAGCAAAAGGTGGCGCTACAAAGTATTAATTTAAGGGGGCTGAATCATTTGGCACGCCCAATTTTTCAGTTTTTGATTTGTTTAAAAAGTTTGAAATATCCAATAAATGTTGTTCCACTTCATGATTGTGTCCCACTTGTTGTTGATTCTTCACAAAAAAATACAGTTTTATATCTTTATGTTTGAAGCCTGAAATGTGGCAAAAGGTCGCAAAGTTCAAGGGGGCCGAATACTTTCTCAAGGCACTGTATATGAGAGTACCAGCTGTTCTGGATGACTGTGTGATAACACTTTCGATAGCCGATGTGAGTAAGACCTTACAACAGGTCAACATTCACAAATCCGCAGGGCCAGACAGATTACCAGGATGTGTACTCAAAGCATGGGCGGACCAACTGGCGAGTGTCTTCATTGACATTTTCAACCTCTTTCTGATGAGTCTGTAATACCTACATGTTTCAAGCGAACCATCATAGTCCCTTTGCCCAAGGAACCAAAGGTAACCTGCATAAATGATTACTGCCCGTAGCAGTCACGTCGGTAGCCATGAAGTGCTTTGAAAGGCTGGTCATGACTCACATCAACAGTATCAACAGTATCATCCTGGATACCCTAGCCCCACTCCAATTAGTTTACCACCCCAACAGATCCACAGATGACACAATCTCAAATCGCACTCCACACGTCCCTTTCCCACCTGGACAAAAGGAACACCTATGTGAGAATGCTGTTCATTGACTACAGCTCAGCGTTCAACACCATAGTGCCCACAAAGCTCATCACTAAGCTAAGGACCCTGGGACTAAACACCTCACTCTGCAACTGGATCCTGACTGGCCATCCCCTGGTGGTAAGGGTAGGCAACAACACGTCTGCCACGCTGGTACTCAACAAGGGGGCCCCTCAGGGGTGCGTGCTCAGTCCCCTCCTGTACTCCCTGTTCACCCATGACTGTGTGGCCAAATATTACTCCAACGCCATCATTAAGTTTGTTGATGACACAACAATGGTAGGCCTGATTACCGACAACAATGAGACAGCCTATAGGGAGGAGGTCAGAAACCTGGCTGTGTGTTGCCAGAACAACTACCTCTCCTTCAATGTGAGCAAGACAAAGGAGCTGATTGTGGACTACAGGAAAAGGTGGGCCGAACAGGCCCACATCAACATCAACAGGGCTGTAATGGAGCAGTTCGAGAGTTTCAAGTTCCTTGGTGTCCACATCACCAACGAACTATCATGGTCCAAACACACCAAGACAGTCGTGAAGAGGGCACGACAAAACTTTTCCCCCTCAGGAGACTGAAAAGATTTGGCACATGCCCCCAGATCCTCAAATAGTTCTACAGCTGCACCATCGAGAGCATCCTGACCGGTTGCATCACCGCCCGGTATGGCAACTGCTCGGAATCTGACCATAATGCGCTACAGAGGGTAGTGCGTACGGCCCAGTACATCACTGGGGCCAAACTTCCTGCCATCCAGGACCTATATAATAGTAGGTGTCAGAGGAAAGCCCCCCAAAATTGTCAGAGACTCCAGTCACCCAGGTCATAGACGCACGGCAAGCGGTACCGGAGTGCCAAGTCTAATACCAAAATGCTCCTTAACAGCTTCTACCCCCAATCCATAAGTCTGCTGAACAATTAATCAAATGGCCAGAGGACTATTTACATTGACACTCCCCCTCCATTTGTTTTGTACATTGCTTCTACTCACTGTTTAATTATCTATGCATAGTCACTTCACCCCTACCTACCCCCACCTCTATGTGCAAATGACCTCAACTAACCTGTAGCCCTGCACACTGACTCGGTACCGGTACCCCCTGTATATAGCCTCCACACTGACTCGGTACCGGTACCCCCTGTATATAGACTCACTCCACACTGACTCGGTACTGGTACCCCCTGTATATAGACTCACTCCACACTGACTCGGTACCGGTACCCCCTGTATATAGCCTCCACACTGACTCGGTACCGGTACCCCCTGTATATAGACTCCACACTGACTCGGTACCGGTACCCCCTGTATATAGCCTCCACACTGACTCGGTACCGGTACCCCCTGTATATAGCCTCCACACTGACTCGGTACCGGTACCCCCTGTATATAGCCTCCACACTGACTCATTATTGTTATGTTATTCTGTTACTTTTTATTATTTCTTACTTTAGTTTATTTGGTAAATATTTTCTTAACTCTTCTTGAACTGCACTGTTGGTAAAGGGCTTGTAAGTATGCATTTCACGGTAAGGTCTACACTCGTTGTATTCGGCGCATGTGACAAATAAAGTTTGATTTGGGAATATTGCCTTTAAATGTCAATCGCACTACAAAGCAGATCTTCAGCGCTACGGATTGAATCGAACCCTAAGTCTCTCTCTAGCTCTCCCTCTGTCTTTCCTTGTACTTCAGCCCTCTAAGAAGTGATTTAATACTCATACTCACGTAGCTAGCGGGGCCTTCATGTCCTTACTCTCACTGGCATACATGAGGGAGGACAGACCCTGGAGACGGTCGCCAGGGAAACCCAGCAGGTTGATGATCTTGAGCAGGTGTGGTGGTACCATGGAGATGCAGAGATGGAAGAGGCCGTAGCCGAAGCTGACGGAGCCCTTGAGTCGGTCCAGGGCCTCTGCAGTCACAGCACCCTCCACTGGGGTGTTGTGGTTGGCCTGGTCTGAGGATAGATCCTCCTCATGGGAGGAACAGCGCCTCACGCAGGTCTCCTGCAGCTGACTGATGTCACTGTGGCACTTATTGTACATCTTCCAGGCCTTACGGAGGATCCAGCCTCCTTTGATGTATGCTGTTGAGGAGAAGATACTGTAAGAGTCAATCCAGTCAAATCCAGTTAACTCTCATGATTCCTATTTTACTTGCAAAACTTCCCAAAATTAGTAGACTGGAAATAATCATATTACATATAATTAAATAGAAAATGTATGAAAACAATACATACTGCATTGCCATCAAGCAAGCTACAGTACATCAGTAAGTGAATGATTGTGGATTCAACAAATGATACATTACATGAGAGCTCCTGCTTGATGAAGGAGAGCACAGCGAGGTAGACCTGGCAGTCGGCCACAATGATCTGTCGCTGCAGGCGGTCCACAACCACGACCCCTGACCTCTGGGACTCCAACTGACAGACAGAAACACACAGTAGTCTGGTAATTCTCTGATCAACACTCAGCTAAACCATCAGCCATTCCAGCTATGTAATGAAGAATCCCCGTGTTGATCATAAACAGGTCTCCATTCTATTGCTTCGTTACTAATTACATTGAGTGTGGGATTGACGTGATCTCATAGTTGCCAATATCATTAAGCTCAATATAGAAGATCTTGACTTTGATTATTGATACTGATACAGCTGGAAACAATGTGATGGTGTATAACCAGCAGAAATCAAGACAGAATTATGCATGTTACATGACCAATCCCACTGGGCACGTCCCAATGTCTATTTCACATTGGTTCAATGTATTTTCCTTGAAATAACGTGGAAACAGCGTTGATTCAACCAGTGTGTGCCCAGTGGAATGTCGGGATATCCTAAACATAAATGCTCCATGTAAACAAAAGCTCTCTGCCTGTCTGTCTGTAATCAGTCACCCACTCACACTCTTCTTGATCTTGTTCCTGATTGTCTCTATGACGCCAACGTTGTCACTCTCACACAGCTTCTCTGTGGTCCTCAGGTCGTCACACGCCGTCTGCATCTTCTCCTCCTCAAAGGTCATCATGGCATTCTGCAACATCACACACACACACAACAACAACAACAAACCCATTGGAGCTTTTCAGCTAACGCTGGCACAAAGAAAACACTCATGCAAGTAATTAAAGAAATAAGTACCTGATTTTAATTTTGATTTCATTGGGGTGTATTGTGAACAAATGTGCGGTAATCGGATTGAAGGAGGGTTATAACACAGGGGTTACGCAATGGTATCACAAAGCAGGCTCAGGACAAAGAGCTCTTTCTAGGCCATAGCACACGTTGAAACACTGTGACAACCAGAATATATTGTGTGTATCTGTGTGTTACGTTTGAGACCCACACTCTGGCTTGGTCAAGAATCTCTTTGTTCAGTTGCCTTTTATCAAACTGTCAGTCAAAGACATGCAATGTATGCCCTCATCCTTATATAAATATGTAAGTTTTAATTTCAGATGAATTGAATGCTTTTTCAGTGTGAGGCCCTCTATGCATCAGTGGCCTGTTTGTGTTGTCATTGACCCATCCCCACACACTATCCTTCCAAGCGTTTTTTATTGCATGGGAGAGCAGAGGAGGATGACATTATCTCTCGCTTCATGGTGCTCCAACTCTGACATGAGGGGCAGTGACGGGGTCTGTTTCGTGACCATGCTGCAGAAAATCTCTGCCCCCCCCCCCAGGGAGACAAACACATCACTGCAGCAGAGAGATAGCGAGAATATCCACAGCAAAATGCGTTTGATAAGCTGAAGATGCATCCATTATGGTAATGTATAAATGAGGGGAAATGGACAATAGTGGTCACGACGATGTAATCCATTACACAAATTGGGTCACGTCAAGTCCTGACACCTCATCTAACTTACGCAGTGCATTGTATGGTTTATGATGGTGTAACGTTGCACACTAATATTGTTAGGATGAGTAATTACATTTGCCCTGTCTCTCATAGCTTGCATGCTTGTAGTGATGTCATGAGAGAGAATGTCAGTAGAGGCAGGATGTGAACCACCACCAGGGAAGTAAGCTAGAGGTTATTGCAACCAAGGGGTCATGACAAAACACCTGTCCTGCAGTCAAGATGCAGTCTCAGGAAACTCACCAGGAAGCTGACAAAACTGGCCCCAAAGCTCATCAGTGGACTGTGAGTCCTGAAGAGAAAGGACAACATATAGTTATTTTATTTAACCTTTATTTAACCAGGTAGGCTAATTTACAACTGCGACCTGGCCAAGATAAACCAAAGCAGTGCAACACAAACAACAACACATAGTTACACATGGAATAAACATACATACAGTCAATAATACAATAGAAAAAGTCTATATACAGTGTGTGCAAATGAGGTAGGATAACAGAGGTAAGGCAATAAATAGGCCATAGTGGCAAAATAATTACAATATAACAATTAAACACTGGAGTGATAGATGTGCAGAAGATGAGTGTACAAGTAGAGATACTTGGGTGCAAAGGAGCAAAATAAATAAAATAGATAACAGTATGGGGATGAGGTAGTTGGATGGGCTAATTACAGATGGGCTATGTACAGGTGCAGTGATCTGTGAGCTGCTCTGACAGCTGGTGCTTAAAGTGAGGGAGATATGAGTCTCCAGCTTCAGTGATTTTTACAGTACGTTCCAGTCATTGGCAGCAGAGAATTGGAAGGCGGTCGAAGGAGGAATTGGCTTTGGGGGTGACCAGTGAAATATACCTGCTGGAGTGCGTGCTATGGGTGGGTACTGCTATGGAAGGGAGCGATAGACACAGAAGCTGCATTTAGACAGGCAGCCCAATTCTGAAAATTATTTGATGTGAAAAGATCTGTTGAACAATTAGTGTGTGGGGGGGGGGGGGAATCTGAATTTGGCTGTGTAAACGCAGCCAGAGAGACACTTACTTCTGCCTCATACCGAACATAATTCAAGAAAGCAGAGAAAAGATAACCAGTGCACTTGAGTATCGACTAGGTAAAGGTTATGTTACTAATGATAACTAACTAAAGGTAACGATATCATAACTGATTATCAATAATCATTACTGAAATTGTTATAACAATAACCATGCACATCTTCCCCAATACTAAGAACCAGATCTGTTTCACACAGTGCTATACTGAGGGACATTCAGTCCGTTCCTCTGTCTCAGCATCATCAGCGACTCATGGAGGGAGAAAGGCTTGATTAACCAGAAAGCTAAAATTAGCACAGTAAATGTCAGTTTCTCCCGTTGGCACAAACAGAGCTGGATTGCAGTGAGTGCAGTGTACTACCCTTCCATTTCTCAGTCACCATTACCCATTCAACTGTTGTTTGGAATGTCAGGGCCAGGCTGGAGTGCAGAGATGACTATTTCATTTCCTGTTTGGGGTTAGGCTATGAATGGGGATAGTTTCAAGAGACAAGGATAGATTTACATTTAGACACAAATGTAGACTTTCATTATGTTAAACCAAGTCAGTAGCATTCATCTGCAGATTTAAGATGAAATAGCGGGTAAAGCAAATCATACATAATCACAGCCACAGGTGCAAACATCATTTAAAGGACAATTATGCCTAACCATGGTCATACCCTGTTTTGGTACCAGTGAGTTCTGCCAAAGAGAACAATAATGGCTTTGTGTTGGACTTGGACAGTGTGTTTGGGGAATTACTGATGGCCACTCAGACTATAATGCTGTAATGGTACCAAAGCCTTGTATAGGCCTAGAATATAAATCGCCTGTAAGGCTCTGAAGGATACCGTCTCTAAGGAAATATGCTGAGCTCTGATGTTTTATCAATATGTCTGTCCAACCTTCAATTTGCCAGGGGTTAAATTTGTAGAAACAACCATGCAAATCCGTAATAATGCCTCAGGGTGATCGTGCATCTGTCATGATTGCATAGGTAAAGAAATGTGATGCAGCTATACCTACATGCTGTAGGATCAGTGATCACCTCAAGTTGGGAGGGTTAATACAAGTATTTGAACAGGGCCTTGAAAACAGGTTGGTGCAGTTAGTCTGATGTTTGAGCACACAAAGGCACACCCTTCAAATTAATCACCTGTGTAATTCAAATAATTATGTAGCCTAATACAGGGTTTCCCAAACTCGGTCCTGGGTGCAAGTTTAGTTTTTTTCCCTAGGACTACTCAGCTGATTCAGATAACTAAAGCTTGATGGTGAGTTGGTTATTTGAATGAGCGTTGTAGCTAGCGCTAGAGCAAAAAACAAAACGGGGGGGCGAGTTTGGAAAAGTCTGGCCTAATAGGCCTGCTGTGGGCAATGAGATCTGATGACCAAATATTACTATAGGCTACATTTTATGAAATTATGAAAAGCAGGAAAAGTATCTCACCTGTATTTTCTGAAAAGCTCGTCGCTCTCCTTGAATCCGTTGTTGAGAAGCATGTTGATACCTTGAAGAGCGAGCTCAGCGTCGTCTATGTGCTCAGCTTTCTCCTCTACCTGCTGCTGCTTGGACTGCTCTGGGCCCGCCATTGTTTATGCCTATCGTCTGCTGAATATAATGAATCAATTCAACACAGGCCAAAATGTGGTGTCAAAAGTATTATTCCCCGTAGACTATCCCACATTGGTTATTGATGATGGGACTGCGCCGACATATCCTTGCAAATGAGGTAAGAGACGCGTCTTTTCGGGCAAAATTCTGAAGCTGTAACACCGGTAAATGACTAATCGGCGCGCATCCAAGGTTCGTCCAAATGCAGCAAAGGCACTATTTACATGCCATTTCTGTGAATAAAATTAGGTGTACATTCATCCAGACGTTGTGCTGTCTTGTCTGCCGCACGCGAAGGTCGTCGTCAGTCGAAAAAATGGTTGTCGTCATAACGTAGGCTATTGCTTTGGGCTAGGTATGTATAGGCTCTGGGAGGTTCCAAAGATGAAACCTGCTGTGGCAAATCAGCATCCTGCCATTGCACCGTCTGCTAGCCCCTGCCTGCGACTGCTTCCCATTTCCTCTCATCAGTACCTTTCCCAAATATGTCCTGCTCTGCCTCCAGAGTCCAGTCCTCAGAGCAGATTTGACGACAGCAACAACCTTTCACCTCACAGCCAGCCAATAAGCGGGCACTTGACTGCGAGCTTCAGAACAACAGCAGTGCACTGTCACATTAGAGCAGACGCCTACAAACCTCATCGCTGAAAGGAAAAAAATAATATTTAGCAAGAAGGCATGCAGCTTGCAAAAACTAGGAAAGATATCCCCAGCATAATGTGCAAACGTGCATTACTTCAGTTTATTTCAACTCCCAGATTTGAGTTTAGAATAAGTTTAGAAGAAATATATATATATATATATGGGAAAGGTGGGAAAGGTGGATATATATATATATATATATATATATATATTATGTATCCACCTTTCCCACAAGAATTGCAAGCACAGGCTGGTGCCGGTGTGATGTGCAGTGAGGTATGTGACAAGGGTGTATACCCAACTAGGAGAATAATAAACAAACTGAAAGGGATCCAGTATATTGAAGCATTTCGTCATGTTTTATATGATGTGCAAGATGTAGATACAGACAGAGTGGAGAGAGAGAGTGTGCGTAAGAGAGAGAGAGAGAGAGAGAGAGTGCGTAAGAGAGAGAGAGAGAGAGAGAGAGAGAGTGTGCGTAAGAGAGAGAGAGAGACATGGCTCTCAAGAGAAGACAGGCTATGTGCTCACTGCCCACAAAATGAGGTGGAAACTGAGCTGCACTTCCTAACCTCCTGCCCAATGTATGACCATATTAGAGAGACATATTTCCCCCAGATTACACAGATCCACAAAGAATTCGAAAACAAATCCAATTTTGAAAAACTCCCATATATTTTGGGTGAAATTCCACAGTGTGCCATCACAGCAGCAATATTTGTGACCTGTTGCCACGAGAAAAGGGCAACCAGTGAAGAACAAACACCATTGTAAATACAACCCATATTTATGCTTATTCATTTTATCTTGTGTCCTTTAACTATTTGTACATTGTATATATATATATAATATGACATTTGTAATGTCTTTACTGTTTTGAAACTTCTGTATGTGTAATGTTTACTGTTAATTTTTGTTGTTTTTCACTTTATATATTCACTTTGTATGTTGTCTACCTCACTTGCTTTGGCAATGTTAACACATGTTTCCCATGCCAATAAAGCCCTTGAATTGAATTGAATTGAGAGAGAGGGGATGTTGTATGGACTCTGCAGTCCATGGTTACAGTATGAGCTATAAGCCCATACATGCATTAGACACACATTTTTGCACCCTGCATGAATAAAGGATGTGTGCCAGTAGACTGTAGCAGTCAGCCTGGGAGGAGAGCCTAGAACCCCATAATAACACCTTCTCACTCCTAGTCTTAATGATGACTACATGGCATGCCAATGGGAGTTTAGTCCAATCATAATATTGGGAAAATTGTTCAGGCGTTAAGTTTGGTATTCCTTTTATTGGATTTGACAAGCATTTGGTTAAACCTGAACTTTTAGTGTATTGAAACGGATTGTGCAATTGCAATTTAATATTTACAGCACAGCCCACTGGACACAAAAATACATTCATGTCTATTCCACATTGGTAATTTAATTGAAATGAAAACTGTAGACTGATCAACGTGAGACATGTTTTTTGAAATAATATCAATTATATTTTAGCCTCACTGGGGGTAACATTTGTGTGCCAGCTCATCTTGAGAGGTATTTCTTCCTGTTAATTCATAGAATACATCAAAGTCACTGTCACTGTCATTTAAAAGGTGTGAATGTTCAATTCATGAAACACTTTGAAAACATTTCCTTAAACCCCAAGTGTGAATTACCTTGCAAAGCCAACACAGTAATAAGAGCACTGCAGTGCCCTCCAGTGGTATAATTTGCACATGAAGAGGTGAGTGTCTATCTATTAAACATATTTGCAGCCATTTACCACCGAGTCATAGACAGATAACTCAGTGGTTCAGCGAATTAGGTAATCTGGGGCAACACTCATTGATTTCATCCCCTTAGTCTGCTGGGCATTCATTGACGTTCACAGGGCCGACCACACTGGAGGCTGTCTTAAAAACAACAGGCTTTTTATTGACCTTTATGTTCCGCAAGCAGCCAACAAATGAAGAAGAGACTGGCACTCCTTTATGCTTTGAGGTGCCTGTATAGGGGGGAAAGCATAAAAGTCATATTGATGTGTTTATAGAACTGTCAGAAGCTGTTCATTAAGGTTTGACATGCTCTACCAATTTTAGGAAAGTGTTTTAATTCAGAGAGGATATTTTAATGCGATGCAATGGGTAGTGTTGCTGAATGAATTTACCGGACATGCCACCAATGTAGAGGGAATCCTTAGTCATTGTGTAGGAGGAGTGGGAAGGCCCGACCGTACGCTGAGACTCTGAGTCCACGTTCAGTTGGACTACATTGTTCTGTTTGGACACTGAGGAATACAGTAGATGGACTGGCTATTAGAAGATCCTTCCAAGTCCTTGTAAAAAATATGCTGGTTTAAATGTATCTCTACTGTATGAGGATGAATCAATGGTTGATGTGAGAGGGATATGTACCTGCAATAACATGGAATGTGCCATCACACAGGTTTTGTTGAGGTGTCACAGATGCACTGTAGTCACCTAACCCATCATTCACATGGACCTCCACCTGAGATTCAGAGCAAAAATTATATTCCAAACTTTTCCACACATTTCAATATACTTCAGGCTTACACAGTATCCAACTCCACAGTCCCATATACATGTTGATGAGGTTTAAAAGAACCTTGTTTTTCCTCATGAAGACACTTAGGCTGTTCCTATGACGACCCCTGGCATGGAAGAGGAGACCTGTAGTGTTCCGTGGGCGAGCCTCAAAGGTCAGCTCAAAACGGGAGCCCACAGTAAAGAACTTATCTAAAACACAAAGTATCTTTGTCAGAGTTACTGGATGAATGAGATGATTAGTTAAAGCAATATTGCTCACAACTAAGACACCACAATTGTAGTATTTTTTGCTAATGACTATAAAAAGTCCACACCTAAGACCACATGCCCTGTGCCAGCAAAGTATGCCCCAGTCTCTGTTGCCCCATCAAAGCAGGGCGGGGCCCCATGATTGGCGGCTGGTTCACCAACCAGAACATTGTACACTTTGAAATGGCGTATACAGCCAGTCACACTCTTCTTGGGAAGAGAGCCACCCTGAGAGAGATACAGATGGACGTCATTTTAAAACCAAGGACACATTTTCCAGGATGTAAATATAGATGTCATAGTAAATATGGTAATTATGCCCCAGATACAAACCTACAGGAGAATCACAATCACACCCTCACATTGGGTTGTGTCTGGTTTGTTTAGACGCCATTACAGTCTGTGTGTCTGCTTGCTTACCTGAGCCCAAGAGGTTTTGGAGGCAGGGTCACTGCCCAGATAGACTGGGTTCTGCAGGGCTAAGTAGGAACCCTCCTCTGCAGGTAGAATACCATCAGGCACACGGAAACCATCCACGACCAGGTGGAAAGTGTTCTTCTCCACACTGACCATTACCTGCACACAGACAGGCCATGCAGGCGCTTATCAACTACTCTACACTTATAAATCTCTCAGCTGTGGCTGTGAGGTACAGTGTACATTTTGCACTATTTAGAATGACCTGAAACTAACAATGATTATTATGACTTAATTTAATGATCCTAATATTGAGACCTGATATCTCAACAGTTATTAGACAGCTTACTGTATGCCATCTTCCATCGTTGCTCTTTTTCTTATTGTGGATGACTCTGTCCTTCCCCAATGAGAGTTTGATCTTGCCGTTGGTCATGTACAGAGAGACTTGGGAGATGTCCCCGTTCCCTGAGACATGGAGCAACAGCCCCTCAGGTGACCTGGTTCGGATCTCCAGGGAGAAGTGAGGCCTAGCAAGAGGAACAAGCAAGCCACAGATTTAGAATTGGATTGTCTGTTTTCATGGGTCTTATAACGGTTAAATAATAGAAAAATAAATCTGCAGAGAATGTTTTTTTTTAATGGAATCTGGATACGAGGACCAACATTTGACCTACTGTACCTGAAATTAAGTTCTTCAGGTGCGATGATGTAACTGAGCCAACTAGCAGCCCCAGTTAGCTGGTAGGCCTGGGGGTCAGACACTTTGGGCAGTCTGCACTCAGTATGCACAGCACCAGATCTCTTCAGCCAGATAGAGGGGGGTGGGGGAGAGGATACACATTAGTAATGTACCAATACAGTAATACTTTACATTAAGTTTCTCTATTCTTGTGTAGTTACTTTGTAATTATTGTATTATACAATTGTATTACATAGTAATACGATGACAAAATGACCAGCACTGACATGAATAATAAAGGACCAGTTCACTGCAGCATTACAAGCCTGTAAAATATTTCAGAGAAAATTTGATTTTGATAATTTTGATAATTTGAAGTTATCTCTTGGCTATTTTAGACGTTTGTGCTGGAAGACCAAACCAAAGTTACACCCCTGTCGTTTGAGTGAGAACCTAAAACTTTACAGGAAAATGAAAAGAGCCAACATATCCCATACTGCACACTTTTACCATGAATAGCCTGATGGTTAACATACGCTTGAATCAACTTTGGGAAGTATTCCCATACTCACTGGTTTGGGTTTCTTGGGCCTCTCTTGAAGGCCTGCTGGCTCCCATATGGCCTGAGGAGGGGGCTGTAGTCTGCATCTCCCCAGGATCACATCTCCCTTCTGGGTGAACGAGCTGAAGTCAGCAGGAATAAAGATTTCTTCAGGCCTGTGTCAGAGCACAAACAGATACAATCACAAAAAGCACATCATCAGTTATTTTTACTTTCCACAACTGACTTAATTAATTAGAGAAAACACTGTAGCTAATAATAATTTAAACACATTTTTAAATTTTAGTCGTTTAGCAGACGCTCTTATTCAGAGTGACTTACAGTCTGTGCATTGATCTTAACCTGGCTAGATGAGACAACCACATATCTCAGTCGTAGTAAGTATATTTTCCTCAAATTGTCACAAATTGGAATGACCACAATGTTGAATCATAATATCACCTCATAGAAGTTGAGTTTAAAAAAAAAAAATTACCGTTATAACTATAGTGTGACAATAGTGTGACTATAGTGTGACTATAGTGTTGCATTTTTGAATCAGACCTCCTGATATGAAGGTTAGCCAGGCAGCCCGTGAAGGTCTCTCCTCCCAACACAACCTGATGTTCATTGGGCTTGTCTTGGGGGGAGGATTGATGTTGGCCCAAATCACCGTTATCAACCCTCAACTCCAATCTGAGGAAATCACAGCGCTTTTGTTATGTCTGTCTGTGGGTGTGTGGAACAAACCAACAATAACATTGTAGAGTTTATTTCAATTTCAGATGAGAAACATCTCTGCACAGCTTGACCAATGAAAATAAAAATGCCTTACCGTGTGCCATTCCTTAATGCAGTCAAGTAGTGCCATCTTCCATCGTTGTATGTCTTGGTAGACTTCAAGGCATTTTCATCAAAGTTAAACATCACATAGCCATCAACCAATGAGAGCTGGTATCCATGACGCTGATCGATAAAGAAATGGTGTGATGATATTCTTTACAAAAAGTATATAATTCTGAAACAAAACTGTTAAATTCATTTTGATAACTAATTTTGATCCTTTTACTAGTGTTTGAGGTTAAAATATGACACACAGAGAGCAGCCTTTGAATGAGGCTCTCTGTGAGAGACTCTTTAACCATTATTGAATAGTGGACTGACCTCTTCGCTGGTCTTGAGAAGAACACCTTTATTCTCCATGGTCCTGAACCCCAACGAAACCATGGCCACAGGGGTGGTCCAGAAATCCTGTGGGTCCACTGAGAGGGAGCCACCAGGGTGGAAAGTAGCCTCACGAACACCCTGAAAAGAAAATACATTGTACATGAAAATTGTAGAACTAGAACATCTTCCACATTGTGCAGTCTGAAATGTATTTACAAAATGAGAGACGGTTTACCAAAAGCGAGGTTGGGCATCCAACACTGACACCAATTGTCGTGTTAAACTCAATCTCCTTAGATTGTAAAATCACATTATCTATACATCCTCTGAATGGTGGGCTTGTGACATTATCTCTGAAAGAAAAGACATGACATGGATAATTGTATAATTGACATTCCAGGAAAATGCATGTATCCCTTGCAAGAGATTATGACAGAAAGCCTATTTACAGAGTTTGTACCTTTCTCTTATTGATGCTGGTAGACCCCCAATGTAGAATCTTTTGAAACCTTCCATGATGTTGTCTATTTTGACAATCTCAGTTTGTACTCCAGCCACATGTACTTTAAATGTTGTATCCATGACTATTACAAAGTGTTCATCCTAAGAGAGAAAGCAGAACTTTAAAAAAAAGTTTATGCAGATAAAACTCAACCGTACAGTATGTCGATGACACTATCTTACATTGAGTGAAACCTTTCTAGTACTCTTGGCATTGAGGACTTGGGTGCCTTGTCTTCCCTGCAGCACAACATAACCTCTCTCCACAGTAACACTAGTGTACGAATCCTGTGAAATACAACAAACAAGTGAATGAAGCAACATATTTATGAAGACATTGCTCTACACACACCAACCATAAAATCCCAATAAGGACTGCATTTATTCATGTCCAACTGCAATACATTGATGTTCCTGTATCTTCTTGATGAAATTGTAAGCTTGATTGATTACACGACTTACAATGTAAACCAGATAGTTCATTCATTTGAATGTACTAATTATTCAATCGTTTCCGTGTGTGATTCTGAATTCATATTTTTAACTGATATCAGATATATGAATGGACAAAATATACATACCTCATTTCCTTTATAAAACAGTAAAGCATTCTCCACCTGGCTGTTTGTGTGGAACTTGAGCACTCCTCTTTTCGGGGTTTCAATTTCTTTAATGTCCGTAACCAAACCGTAACCAGTGCCGTCAAAATAATAAGGCACTGTTAACTGTAGACTATCACGAACCCTGAAAGAAGGAAGGAATTGCATGGTACATTCTGACACTGAAGCAAAAAGATGTTTTTTCATGTATGGTCATGGTACAGAGAACAAGCTAAATTAGAACATGTGGACAGCATTCACCATTCCGTACAGTATGGCATCTTTTATAGATCTATAATCAAGGTGATGGTCCCTTTTGTTGGTTCTTACTTTATATATGACTGTTTGTCTACGTTGATGGCATTCTTGAAGTTGTACAGACTAAAGAATTGATCATTGATAGTAGACAGTTTGATGGCTCCACAGTATTTGGGGTAGCGCAGCTCCACTGGAGGCTAATGAGAGAAGGGCATAATGAAATAAAACAATACTTGAATAGGGAGAATAAGACTGGTCTGGTCCCGCTGATGTCTACAGGGTACTTCTGTATTCAACCATCAACAATGAGCATGATGCAGAAGCACCGTGCTTCTACACCTGCATTGCTTGCTGTTTGGGGTTTTAGTCTGGGTTTCTGTACAGCACTTTGAGATATCAGCTGATGTACGAAGGGCTGTATAAATACATTTGATTTGATTTGATTTGAACACCCGGGAGGCAAAGGGATAGAGGAATGTAATTACAGTGAAGGCATCAGGATAACCGCCTACGTAGAAGACCACACTGTTGGTGTCCAGGTTGAGGAGGCCAACTGTCGTGTTGGGCCGGTTACTCTCCTTAGACACTTTGACAGACTGTGATGGGAACCTGTGTGTGAGACTGAGCTCAGCATCTTGGTAAACTCTAGAGAAATAGGAGACAAACACAGTGGGGATGACAAGGGAGCTGTCTCCATCATGGGCAGACTGTCCCATGTCATCAAGTTAGTATCAAATCCAGAAAAATTCCTCAGAGGTGTACCTGTTAAAGACGACCTTGTCAAAAACAGTGGAGTTCACTTTGGTTCTAGTTATGTGGTCGGTGTTCAACTCATGTATGACTCCACCCAGCTTGTATACACAGCGGAGAGTGTTATTCTTTACAGCCATTCCAATGAAGTCTTTGGATGACTGGAACGGGGGGAAACAAGCCATCAAAAAAATACTGAACATCTCCGATACAAAATGTATCAAAATAATTAGGGAATCAATTGAAATTCCAAGATTAACGCTCTAGGATATTATGACTACACTATTTACTCAAATGTCCCACTTACGTCCATGTTGCCGAGATAGAGCACAAAGAGGTTTCTGTCATCCTGTGTGTTCTGTCTGCGCCTACGGCTGCGGTCCCCTCTAGTGGGCTTGGTCTCCTGGCGGTTGAGAAGAAGTTCAGCAGCTGTAAACGCCTTCAAATCCTCAACATTGGTGGGGGGGCGGAGCTCAATGTAACCCTTCCCATTGAAGGTCATGCTGACAGAGAGCTGGGGAGACACACCAAGAGAGGAATAATGGACATTCAATATGACAGAGACAGACAGATACAGCCAGTCTAAAAGACCTAAGAAAAATAGTGTAATGGTTGGAGTGATCACGTTTGGTCAAGAAAGGACAAAGGTCAACAGGAAAACGATCAAAATAGAATGAATAATCTAGAGTATTTAGGTTAGATGTGGTGTCACCCTTTTGACAATGTCTCTGGCCTCCTCTATCACATCCTTGATTCTCCTGATGCTGTCTGTCATACTGACACTAGGGAGAGCCTGGGAGCACAGGTTTTGCACCCTGCTGAGGTTGTCTTCCAAAGTAGGCCATGTCTCGTTCAATTTCTTCACTGTACCAGTCAGGAGAGAAAGAAAAACAGCTCCAATCGACTACTTTCTTTTCACTTTCCCTTTGTATCATTAATTCAAATTCAATTCAAGAATCTAAAGTTGGATTTGAATTTAAAGAGTAGAGGCAGAATTTAGATTAGAATTAGAGGAAGGGTCATTTCAATACCATGACAGGATAAATGTACTGTGTGTCTGACATGAGTACTTACATTCATCGTCAGCCTCATCGAGCACACTGCCGATGTTTGAACTGACATTAGGAAGCCTTATATGTCCCCAGCTGATATTATTTAGTCTGTCTGTTACGTCATTGACTGTGTTATTGGCAGCGTTGACAGTTGCTTTGGCAGAGTCTATGAGCTTCCCAATGTCATCTGAAAACACAAACAAATAGTGTACGTGAATAACATAAGTATGGTCACGTTGTGGCACAGAATGTGTAAACTGTCATTCTCATCGATTCCATGGCGTCGTTATTAAAACACAAGCATAATCTTTCATCTTGTAAACACAAACCTCTTTGAATCTCTTTAAGATTCTCTGTAACTGCAAGAGCATCTTTTCTCAGCGTCTCTCTTTTGTTCTTGGTCTGACCAACACGTTGCTTGTGGTTGTCAACTTTGGCTGAGGTCTCTGTGTGTAAAAAAATAAACGTTGGGGATAAGTGGTAATATATGATAAGATAATATCAGAAGGAGGTATCAGAAGGAGACAGCGGAATGTGTTTTATCGAGGGCATACAGTATACTGCAGTGTGTTTTGGCCTCCAACAAAATCGTTAACAAGTTCAAAGTGCATAGCTTTCTTCAACATCATACAACAAAGCCTTTGGCTCATATAATGTCCTGGAAGGATTGAGAAGGGGTCAACAACATGATACATTCTTGTTTCTATTGTAGCTTTAGTGTCGTTAGAAAAGCTAATATTGGGATGATTACTACACCTCTGAGGTTCTTCTCAGCATTCATGGCCTCCGTCAGTAAGCTACTTGCATTATGCTTTAGTTCCTCAGACCTGTTGGTCAGACCTTGCTCCTCCACATCCTGAAACATATACAAGTTACTGGAGATATGTGAAATACTTATTGATTGTATGTTAACTGAATGTTCAATGTTGTTGTGAATTTGAAGTTAACGGTGGCTGGGGCATCCAGACCAGTATAATAATCACCTTCAGAGCTTTGTCGGATGCCTCTTTGGATTGGTTGGCCGCCATCTCTGCCTCTTCAATGGCTTTTATGATGCTTCTGTAGGCTCCGATGCTTTCTGAAGCATGCTGCAGGTCAGAGCTGTTGGTGGCATTATGCACTGCCCTGCAATAACAAGGAATACAGTGCTCACAGTGGCCCATACTAGCCCATAAAGACACGAACACACAAAGGTCTCAACATAGGACACGTCTGTGGGGTATAAAGAAGTAGGCCCCCAACCTAATGACCTTACTCAGTCAACCTACATTTGTAGTTCCATTGCCAGTCTGTTTAGTTCCTCTGCATGCTCCTCTGCCATGATGACAATGCCCTCCTTCTGTTTTGCTTTAGCGATATCATTTAGCCTCTTGGTTAGATTGGGCTTGGCTCCGTCTATCTCGGCTGCAAGGTGCTCGTATTCCTGAAAGATTTAAATTATATTTTGAATGCCTCCTTCACAACAAGAGAGATAGGAATTTACACTGGAAACGATTTCGAATTCATCTGCTTCATACCTTTTTCATCTCCTTCATCATTTCCAAAAGGCCTGTGATATTCTTCAGTTTATCTTTGGTCATATTCATTTCAGGAAGGACTGAATCACGTTTCCTCTCCAGCTCACCTCTAAGTTGCTAGAAAATATACATATAGAGAGAAAACAGTGATTACCCCTTGTCAAACACAGAAACTTGAGACATGATTTGGTATTTGTCATGTTCAGAAAAAGGAGAGAACATTTTTTTTGTATTGTATCTGAGATCTACAACATATTTCACAGATTTTACACTTCAGTGTTTGACATTACCGTCAGGATTCTTAGGAAGTCAGTACTGTTGAAGTTGAGGCTCCGTGTCATGTTAACCATATTGTCTGCTTCTGCCACAGCCACGGCCAGATCACTCAACGCAGAGACCGATGTCATCAGGGACTCTGCCGTCTCATTGGCTACAGCCTGGTTGTCGTCTAATGGAGCTGCCATATTGTTCTTGATGAAGTCCAAGACTGAGAGAGACACATGCATTACACTTTGCATTGTGAATCATATCTATCATACACAGTGAGTCAAGAATTTGTGTCACATTGATAATGTATCAAATTTATTATTCAATAGTGTGATCATTTAAGTGCTGCCCTGTACTGTAAGTGACTATAGACTAAGCCAAGAGCCCCCTGTCTCACGTTTGTGAGCATCCTCTTGCTCCCTGGCAGCCTTCTCTGTCTGGTTACTGCAGCCAAGCTGTCTCATCTCCTTCACCATGCGCTGCACCACCTTCATCATCCTGGCTACCTCCTCCACTCCCACATTGATGTTGGTTACACTAGAATTAGCCTCACTCAGCTGTCGAAGGAGATCTGAGAGGGAAAAAAGACAGGTGGGGATTATCATGACATTGACGTATCATTATATTATCATTTTGAAACACTCTCAATAACAGTATACCTTCTATATTCATTAGAAGATCTTGAGCTTCAGGGATAAAATCCTCGGCTCTCTGTTTGGTTTGGATCACTTTCACCAAGACATTGTCAGCACCTGAGAGAGAGTAACTTGCCTAGAGAGAATAAGATCACACAAGTAAAAAGGATATAGTTTTTCTGTAAAATAACGGATTACATCTGACATCTGATTATGGATAGCAGGCCTCAGGCACCTTGTCTTCCAGTAGGCTTATGTCCTGATCCAGACTCATAACTTCTGCTTCCAGAAGATTGACCTTTGGACCCTGAGCATCCACAGTAGTGCTGTACCTTCCAACCAGAGCCTGCAAGAGTATACCAGAGGGGAGTGATCATCTTGTTAAATGGTGTACATTATACACCATTTGGTGTTCAAATATATAGAGCGCCTCAGTAAGACCGTGTTAAATTACCTTTGTTTCATTAATGGCACCTTCCAGCTGGTTAATGTTGGCAGGCGAGCTGTTGGAACCAATGCCCTGAAGCTGCTGCCTTAGCAATTCCAGCCCATCATCCATATTTTCCAAATCATTCAGTAAGGCCTGAGTACAGCTGTCACACTCTGACCACAAAGAGAGGAAGAGCAGATTGTTTAGTTAGGTCTAATAGGATGAGAGGAAATACAATATGAATCATGCTGGCAACAACAGACAATAAATAGCTCACTATACTATTGAGAATGTGTATTACTGTGTGCTTCACAAACCTATGCATTGGTCATCTGTGCCGGGATCATCAGGCTTCTTACACTCTAGAGACAGAAGACACAGTGAGCAACAGTTATACCAAATCTACAATAAGACAAACTATTATCAGCATGACATTTCTTGCAGGCATTTCTTCAATCTATAGCCTATAGCTTTATCGTTATATAGGAGGCATCCTGTTTTAATTCATAGATAATTTTCTCTATTCTTGTACAGCTGAAGTGGGTCCTGAGCTTACTTCCAGTCAGATAGTCACAGGTACTGGTAGCATCACAGTGGCATCGCTGGCACCTGCCTCCATATATCATTGGGTTACCATAGTAATCAGTGGCACACCTGCCAGATTGGAGGAGGAAGAGGAGAGGAAAGTTCTAGACTTTTGTTATAAATATATTTACGGTAAGATGACGTTGACATTTTTATATGTACTGTAAAAATCACATAAACACACCTCTCACATCTGGTTCCAGTGTAGCCAGGTTTGCACAAACATTCGATTTCATTTGCACCAATATCCAGACATGCTACTGCAAAACTACACAAAGAGAAAAAAATGCTTTTGAGTACCAAATGGTAATTATATGTTTCATCCAATAGTTTATCTGGGGAACGTAAAACCAAGTGTGCTCACATAGCTACTTGTACATTAACAGAATGTATGGACATATAGAAACTGACTTGTTGGCTCTGAAGGGACATGGACACCCACGGCAGGTCTTTTGGGCAGCATTGCCGTAGTAACCTTCCTTGCAGCGCTCACATCGATCCCCATCAGTATTGTACTGACAGTTCTGGAAAATAAAGTGTCCTCTCTGTTTATGACTGAAGCAGGCTCGTGGAATGTTGGGGTTATGATTCATGATGTTGTAGCACAGTACTGAGAGTTAGTCAAGTCTGGCATAAAAACTCATCTGTGGATATGACTTATATCCATCTGGATCAGCATGGGTTAGAAAAAGTGCATATGTTTACCTAATTGGTGAGTCAGGAGAAACCTATCCTGCTATGTGTGTGTGCGTACGTCCCTCACTGGGTACAGACATCATTTCAAGGTCTAGTTTTGATTTACATTTAGTTGAGTTGTCAACTAACGTGAATTCAGTGTGATAACAACAAAAAAATTCACCATGTCATTAGATTTAGGTTAAAAGGTGGGTGGAAAATAAAGACGAATTTCCTTTACGTTGATTGCTTTTTGAAAATCCAATCCGTTTTCGACGTTGATTCAACATCATCACATTTCATTTTGTTGTTGAAATTGCGTGGGAAAAAAGGTTGATTTAACCAGTTTCTGCCCAGTGGGACCAATCAAGGCTGCTGAGGGTGCTGCGGCACCCCTGATAAATCACTTTTTTATAGACACAGAGAGAGAGAAACCCACCAGACATCTCCCTGTTTGCTCGTCACATTCATTAGACAGGCTGTTACAGCTGCAGGGTACACACTGGCCCCTAGGAGGCCCTGTCCTCTCTCTGTAGTATCCAGGGCCACACCTCTGTATGGAGGGGAAAAGTCAGGTTAGGTAAGGCAGCCTTTTGAATGCAAAAGTGTCTTATCAAAGAAGTTCAAATAGAAAATATAGATCAGTTTTGTTCAATAATAACAGTACTATAGTGCTACGTGTTTCGGCCCATCCTGGACTTGTTATTTGGCACATTCTTCAAGTGAAGAAGGCTTGGACTGGCAGGAAAAAAATAAAAAAAGAAAGAAAGGTGAAACAAGACCCTAGTCAGGAGGACATACACTGTTTATCTGCTATCTTGCTATCCATAATAATTCATTAAATGTAAATATGGACCTGCAAAGCAACCCATTTTGTGTAAGTCGCTCATACACATTAAGTGTTCTAAATCAAGATGTGGTATATTCTACCACTAAATCAACACATGAGCAAAGAACAATGGGGAACATTTGAGGACACACGACCTGGGTTCAAGTACTATTTAATATATTTCAATTTCTTTTCAATTCATTTTTGGATAACCTGTATTTGAAAAAACAAGTAGTTGAATATTGGAATGCGTTTGGAAATACACTTGGAATGTATTTGGAAATACTCAAATACACAGACTCAAATACATACACTTAACTCAGGTATTTGAAAATAGTATTTGAAATAAGTATTTGAAAATACTTTCGAATGCGATTTGGTCTACTATTTGTTTTGCTTTCAAATAACCATTCAAATACTCAAATAAAAGTATTATTTTGGGATGTGTATTTGAACATGGTCAAATACACAGAAAAAAGTGTTTACAGTGCCGTGAAAAAAGTATTCACACTCCTTGACTTTTTCCACATTTTGCTGAGTTTAAAATGTATTAAACTGAGATTTTTTGTCATTGGCCTACACACTGTTGGAAACTGACAAATTGACTTAAACACGTTTTAGTATGTTTATAACTATATAAGTGGCCTAGTGATCAATGTGTTATCGGTTTGATGGAATGATCTATGTGCAATGGTATTTGGCCAGAGGGAAAGTAAACAGGGGGCCTGTCCATAAGGATGGGATAGGAGACACATGCTAGAGCTGATAGATCATAAATTACTGTCCTGTAACACTGTCTTATATCTTAATATGTTTTCTATCATTATATTTTATCAATATTTTTTATATCATTATATTATCTTAGTATGAATTGATGGCTAATTTCATAGAATAGAAAGAAGTGTTGGCTCTTTGTATGAGAACAGCAATTATGTAGTGGACTGACTCCCTAACCTCAAGGCCTCTCCTGACCGATAAGAAGAACGGTGAGCTCCGGGGAGGAGTACTAGGCTTCTGGAGTGATAACACCACCTGCCCAGCAACATCCTAGACACAGAAGGGGGGTCTGTTTGGGAAGGAGGTTATAAATATATGTGCTTGAGACTTCATATGTTGTCTTTGCAGCTGTATGCTTTCTTCTGAGTCTTAGAACGTACCCCATAATGTCAAAGTCAAATTATGTTTAATGTTTTATTTTTTACAAATGAATAAGAAATGTAATGCTGAAATGTCTTGAGTCAATAAGTATTCAAATGAGCTTAACAAGTAGAATAATAAGTTGCATGGACTCACTCTGTTTGCAGTAATAGTTTTTAACATGATTTTTTAAATACTAGCTCATCTCTGTACCCCACACATACAATTATCTGTAAGGTCCTTCAGTCGAGCAGTGAATTTCAAACACAGATTCAAGCACAAAGACCAGGGAGGTTTTCAAATGCCTCGCAAAGAAGGGTACCTATTGGTAGATATGTAAAAAATAAAATAATAAAATAATAAAAAAGCAGACATTGAATATCCCTTTGAGCATGGTGAAGTTATTAATTTCACTTTGGATTGTGTATCAATTACACCCAGTCACTACAAAGATACAGGCGTCCTTCATAACTCAGTTGCCAGAAGGAAACTGCTCAGGGATTTCACCATGAGGCCAATGGCGGCTTTAAAACAGTTACAGAATTGAATGGCTCTGAGAAAACTGAGGATGGCTCAACAACATTGTAGGTACTCCACAATACAAACCTAATTGACAGAGTGAAAGCCTGTACAGAATTCAAATATTCCAAAACTTGCAACAAGGCACTAAAGTAATACTGCAAAGAAATGTGGTAAAGCAATTAACTTTTTGACCTGAATAAAACGTTTTATTGTAACGTCTGCATCCAACTCACACTCTCAAACACGTAGATCCCCTGAACAAAGCTCACTTTCCAGCCCACTTTCAAGCTCACACTCTCAAACACATAGAGCCCCTAAACGCAGCTCACTCTCCAGATCCCAATGACCTGAATTCTGAACACCTGTTCACACACCTCTATGTCATTATCACACGCTATTTAGTTCAGTTCTTTGCACCCCATCATTGCGAGGTGTTGTTTGTTTTGTGACACACTTCTATTCGGAGCGCTGGTTTTCCTGTAATTTACTCTTCCCTTGTATGATAGTTTTTGCCTGTCTCACTAATGAAGCATTTAGCCTATTCCCTGCCTGTACTTCAGCCTATTTGATTTTCTGTTACCAACCTATTGCCTGATCTCCCGGACGACATTACTAGCCTTTTCCCTGCCTGTACTGTTGCCTTTTTGGATCCCCTGTGTATGACCTTCTGCCTGTCACTGGACCCAGCTACCTGCCTCCTGCTGTGGTCCTTTACAATAAACACCTGCTGTGCCCTGCGCTTGAAACCAGCTCTCTGTCTCCCATTGTGTTCATTACAGTTATGTTTGGGGCAAATCAAATCCAACACATTACTGCGTGCCACTCCCAATATTTTCAAGCATAGTGGTGGCTGCATCATGTTATGGGTATGCTTGTAATTGGTTAAGGACTGGAGAGTTTCTCAGGATAAAAAAAGAAATAGAGCTAAGCACAGGCAAAATCCTGGAGAAAAACCTGGTTCAGTCTGCCTTCTACCAGACACTGGAAGATTAATTCACCTTTCAGCAGGACAATAACCTAAAACACAAGGCCAAATCTACACTGGAGATTGAATGCTCCTGGGTAGCCGAATTACAGTTTTATACTTAAATCTGCTGGAAAATCTATGGCAAGACCTGAAAATGGTTGTCTAGCAATGATCAACAACCAATTTCACAGAGCTTGAACAATTTTGAAAAGAATAATGAGCAAATCTTGCACAATCCAGGGTTGGAAATCTCTTAGAGGCATACCCAGAAAGACAGACAGCTGTAATGTCTGCCAAAGGTGTTTCTAACATGTAATGGATGAATACTTATCTAATCAAGATATATTAATGTTTTATTTTTCATATAATTTTTTTTGAATGTTAAAATGTTTCTTCCACTGTGACATTACAGAGCACTTTGTGTACATTGTTGACATAAAATGACAATTAAATCCATTTTAATCCCACTTTGTAACTAAACAAAATGTGGAAAAAGTCAAGGGGGGTGAATACTTCCTGAAGGCACTGTAAATAACAAATACTCAAATACAGCTTCCGTGTCTAGACCAGCCTATTATCACCAGACAGAATGTGATTGATATTATATTGTAGGATAATGTAATATTGTGAACAGTATGGATATTTTAAATGCATTATAGTATTGTACTGTGCTGTGATTGAGTGAATGTACACTACCGTTGAAAACTTTGGGGTCACTTAGAAATGTTCTCGTTTTTGAAAGAAAAGCTCATTTTTTGTCCGTTAAAATAACATAAAATTGATCAGTAATACAGTATAGACATTGTTAATGTTGTAAATGACTATTGTAGCTGGAAACGGACAATTTCTTAAATGGAATATCTACATAGGCGTACAGAGGAACATTATCAGCAACCATCACTCCTGTGTTCCAATTGCACATTGTGTTAGCTAATCCAAGTTAATAATTTTATAAGGCACATTTATCATTAGAAAACCCTTTTGCAATTATGTTAGCATAGCTGAAAACTGTTGTTCTAATTAAAGAAGCAATAAAACTGGCCTTCTTTAGACTAGTTGAGTATCTGGAGCATCAGCATTTGTGGGTTCGATTACAGGCTCAAAATGGCCAGAAACAAAGACCTTTCTTCTGAAACCTGTCAGTCTATTCTTGTTCTGAGAAATGAAGGCTATTCTATGCGAGAAATTGCCAAGAAACTGAAGATCTTGTACAACTCTGTGTACTACTCCCTTCACAGAAGAGTGCAAACTAGCTCTAACCAGAATGGAAAGAGGAGTGGGAGACCCCGGTGCACAACTGAGAAAGAGGACAAGTACATTAGAGTGTCTAGGTTGAGAAACAGACACCTCACAAGTCCTCAACTGGCAGCTTCATTAAATAGTACCCGCAAAACACCAGTCTCAACGTCAACAGTGAAGAGGCGACTCTGGGATGCTGTGTCTGTGCTCTTTTGCCCATCTTAATCTTTTCTTTTTATTGGCCAGTCTGAGATATGGCTTTTTCATTGCAACTTTTTCTTTGCAACTCTGCCTAGATGGCCAGCATCCATCCGCCTGTTGACATTGAGACTAGTGTTTTGACCCCAAACTTTTGAGCGGTAGTGTATGTTTGGATATTTCATAATGATTATATTCCAAAGTACGGTACTGCTATAACCCTGTGATAAGAACCTATGACAGTCTTGTGTGAGAAAACCCAATGAAGTTCATATCATAACTGCATTAAAAAAAATATTCAAATAGACATGTATTTGAACCCAGATCTGAAGGACGCGCCACCTGAAGACTGAAGTATAAAAGTGCTGTCGTCTGGACCTTTTGCTCCCTTTTGAGAGGAATCAATAAATATTTTTAGATTTTTGAAGTCACTCTCCCTTTGTCTGTGTACCCTGTGATCTGTGTGCATTACATTAATACATTTTTCGATTTTTGTTGTTCGACACAAACTTAAACCTCCATTAGTAGTTGAAAATAGCAGCAAATTGGCTTATTTTGCAAAGCTCTATTATTTAGCCCTGCATTACCTGGGTGATGGCTCCAGCTGACTGGTTGTTGAATGAGGTGTCACAGTACTTCCTAGGGATCCTGGGGTGCCCTTTGTGCCAAGGATCCTTACCACTCTGGTGGTTCTGAGACAGATAGTCATACCTACAGTTTGGATGTCTCTGTGGTGCTCTCTGGCCATCTGTGCAGGTGCCAAATAAAGCACACCACAACAATAATCCCCATACTCCTCCAAACCAGGAAACAGTTCCTTGTGTCATTTTCATACGTCTGCAGGACAGCAAAACTATCTGCCTCACTGTTGAGGAGCTTGGCTGTGGGAACTATGAGAGCTAAATACCTAGGAGCTCCTCCCTCTGTAAGCCCAGGGCCAGATAGAATGTCCCTATAAAGACAGACTGGTATACATGAAGGAAGTCTGAGCATATCAGTGTGTTTAGTTTGGTGTGAACATGTTGAGGTTCAAAGATCACCTGGGTACCACTCCCTTTTCTTCAAATGTGTTTGTGGAACAGTAAGTTGGCATGGCATACATAGTATTTGTACTCTGTACCATAGGTCACGTTTAACAATAAAACTATAAAAGGTGTAAACCTATGAACCGGGTGAACTGGATAACAGTATAATACAAGGAACTCAAAGACAATCTACAGTCTAGTGTTGCATACACACTGATTATGGTCCCAATCCTACGTGGGAACATCAAGACTGTTAGACATTCTGGCAGATTGAAAGGACTTTCTCAAGATGCCTCGGTGTGCAAGGAAATACCTTCAAATTCAACACAAGCCGACAGATACCTTGATGCCTCGCTGTGCAAGGAAATACTTTCAAATTCATCACAAGCCGTCAGATACCTTGATGCAAAATATCTAGTGCTATGTCCAGTCCTGAATTCAACCCAAAACGTTCAAAGGAACATCAAATTCTAGACCAGCCTGACACAGTCGGTCGAAATCTAAAAACAATCGCAGTCAAATGTCAATTCAATTGAACTTTATTCTCTATCCCAGTGCAATACAGGCATAGCATTGCTCAGAGTAATACAGTATAGAAGACAGAATACTTGATACCATCACCCCCACAAATAAACCAAATCAATACTTTTTATTAACCTCTGACAACCTATCCAATACCAAGATGATATGTTCTGTCTCTGACACTTTATCACTTATGTGGTTCATAAAATAGGATACAGAGCGTAGCTTGCGATGCCACAAGCGTTACTGCCATTCCGGATCATTCGCATGTAGCCACCCTCTCCCCATGCAGTACCCCAGCTGGGAAGAAAAGGAAAACATGCATACATTTATGTACAACAAATGTCTTACATATATGTATATGAAAAAGTAACCAAATTATTTTATTTTGTTAGAATGTAAACCATGTTACTCCCACCAGTGATTCACCCACCTGTTTTTGATTATCCAATAGTCTTGCCCCCCTTCAGAGCCATAGCCAACCAGCAGCACCGCATGACTGAGGTTGTTGGGGTTACAGCTTGGCTCCTCATATATTCCTGTTAGACCAATAATAGCCCTGGTTACAATGAGGCAAACTCAGACAGGGCAAATGCATTTTTAAAAACAGAATAAAAAACCTTTATCAAAGTGAATATATACAGTCATGGGAAACAAAACACTACATTTAGCTGTCCACCACTGTCAAAGAATTCGGTGAAGGCCAACCTGAACTGTAGAACATGAAGCTTGGGTGATCTGCATCCACAGCGATGGTGATTGGGCCAATGGTTGCCACAGCGTCAGCCAGGGCCTGCTCATCTCCAGAGGGTATGAACCTGTAATCAGTGATGCTGGCAACTGACTGAACGCTGTCGTAGAAACAGGGTTGGGTGTCCTAGAAATACAGAAATGTGTTTTATCCTCAGCCATTGTACTTCTTAAATCATGTTGCTATTAACATTATGTAACATTGGTGTGCATGGTCAGGGATGTCCCCAGTCAGACTCTTACCACTGATGTGTAGGGGTAGGTGTCTGTGGACTGAAGCCCATTCTGAACCACATAATTATAGGCATTAGCCATCCAGGCCCCACTGCAGCCATATGTGCCGTAGGGCTTGGAGCAGTCCACAAGGTTCTGCTCACTCAAGGACACCAGTTGACCTGTCCTCTTGAACATTTGTCCCTCGATGGCACCCGTAGTGCTAAAGGCCCAGCAGGAGCCACAATAGCCCTGTGAAATCAATAGACAGCATGAATTTAAAATCACTTCCTACTTTGCACTGAAATTCTACTTACAGCATTTTTTAAAGCAAAGCCTCACCTGGTCTTTGACCTCAGTGACATAGCCCATGGCTCTGTAGTCAATGGTAACAGACCCTAACTTCTGAGCACTGGCACGGAGCTTTCGAGCTGATGCATTCTTCCCTCTTTTCTTTATTTTGCTATTTATCATGGCACCTTGCAAACGCTTGTATTCGTGCCTTGTCTACGCATTGGAGAGAGAGAAATTCCAAAGTGATTTAGTATGAAATGTATGAAGGAATCAATGAATAATGGGAAAATACTGTTTCAATACACGGCAATAAGAACAATCTCTCATAATGTATACAAATGAACAGAAGTTAGAACTTAAAAGGGAATGTTGCAGCTCTCAGTGAAAATTGCTCAAAGTGGACCATTATAAGTAATTCACAGAAGTACCTTGGACTATAACATCCTGTACTAAAGAGAAGTGAAGATGATGATGGTCACTTACCAGGTCCCCATATTTATTCATGGCCATGGTGAACATCTTTGTCCCTCTGAGAAAACTGTTATTATTTTCATCAATCACTCTCATGTTGTCGTCCCATATGGCCTTCCTCTCAATGTCATCCCGCTTCAGGAAAGAACAGAATGAACAAACAAATAAAGTAGTTGATTATTGTTAAGGTGTGTGTCTGGGAGGGAGGGAATGACTTCCTAAATATTTACAATACATATTCATGTAGGCAGATTACTAGCCTACAGTAACTATTGGGATGTGTTTTTTTTATACAGTATGTGTGTATGAGTATGTGTATAAAATAACATCTAACCTTCTCGTCGTAGGAAACACCGTTGCTCCTCTTCCATGTTTGCCACTCTGATGGCTCTTGCACCTCCTCGTCTGAGTCTGACGCCACGTGGAGAGGATCAGACAGGAGGAGAGAGAGCAGCACAGCTCTACCCATGAGGCTGGCCCATTGGACTGGAAGGATGGATGATCAGAGTAAAGTGTTTCACCAAATGTATTGTGTTCTGTTGTAAATTACTTTGCTGCAATTTATACCATATTAGATAGAGAATTATATGGAAACACTATAAATGCTCTGCAATTCTGAATGTCATGTTATTAAAACAATGCAATCATGATAAGAAATTAGGCTAAATGAATGTCAATAACCTGGGACTCACCTGATGGAAAGTTGGGCTGTCTTGTCTTCATGTTCTGAGACTAACTCTACACTCTGACCATGACTGGTCATCACCCTCTCTTTTATTGCCTGTGATGGAGGGTGTGCTCCCCTTGGGCCTGTCTGAAACCCCATCACCAACACACAAGAGGGAGGTGGCAACAGGGGACAGAAACCCTCTTATTAGACAATGTCAGGCCACCGAGTGTAAACACAGCATGTCACTATTCAAAGTAGCCCATATCGTTGTTTTGGCACTCATCACAAAAACAGCTTAGCAGTGCCAAGAAAATATGATAGCCTACTCTATATACAGCTCATCTCTAAAAACCTACCAATTACAAGCTTACAACTAAATAGTAATCAAAACAACTTCTCCTTACACAGGCTACCTGTAATTATGCACCCTGATATTTAAGTGTTACACTCTTAGAAAAAAGGGTTCCAAAAGGGTTCCTTGGCTGTTCCCATTGGAGAACCCTTTTCGATTCCAGGTATAACCATTTTTGGTTCTATGCGCTACCTACAGGTTATGGAAAATGTGCTCTTTTAGTATTTCTCCAGTAGGTATCCTGGAGGAGAACACCTCCAATTCTATGTCAAAGATAATAAAACAAAACCACTATAGGAAATAATAAAGTAATGTCCGCAAAAACACAACAGTAAATACTACAGTATACTATAGACGCAAAAACACTACAGTAAATACTACAGTATACTATAGACGCAAAAACACTACAGTAAATACTACAGTATACAACAATCTGCAAAAAACACTACATTAATTACTATAGCATATACTATAGTTTTGTTTTACTACAGTATTTATACTATAGTTAACTGTGAATACAACAGTATACTACAGTAAATACTGCAGGGAATACTATAGTAAAGTCAGCAAAAACACTACATTGAATACTATAGTATTTATACCAGTCATGGTTCTTCTCCAGTCCCAAATTTTGGCACAAAGTAATAATACCTTTGAAACAGCTGCTCAACATCCAAGAATACAGGGTAGCCTGTGTCACAACACAGACACTACCTTCCGGAGACACCTGAAACCCCACCTCTTTAAGGAATACCTAGGATAGGATAAAGTAATCCTTCTCACCCCCCTTAAAAGACCTAGATGCACTATTGTAAAGTGGCTGTTCCACTGGATGTCATAAGGTGAAAGCACCAATTTGTAAGTCGCTCTGGATAAGAGCGTCTGCTAAATGACTTAAATGTAAAATGTAATGTAAATGTAGATCTACTGTAAGATCCGAGTAGGGGAGAGCCAAAGGGGTAAATTGAGCCACCATTGTTTTTAGGAAACCATACACACAATTAACAATTTGACCGCATACTTAGGAAGAGGTCTTCATTTGTGAAAGAAGAAATCATATGGGAAAAGTGTTAAGCAAGTTAGGTCCAAAAAACGGATTTTCACCAAGTCAAATGAATTTGTTAGAGATATCATTATGCTTGCATCTAAACCAAAGTAGAAAGATCCTTTTAAGATTGTTCTATACATCAGTTGGGGTCTCAATACGCTTCAGAATGAGGTCCTAAACCTAAATAAATATAACCACAGCTGTGTGGGCTAATACAGTGGTATAGTGGTGCCTGGAGAAATGGGTGTACTCTACTTCTGCCAACAAAAAAAAAAACATCCAAACAGCTCCACAGCAATGTCTCCACATCAGGAGACATTTTTTGGTCTGGGAAAAATCCCCCCAAAATGTGGAGGGTGTAGTTGCCCTTTTATTCAGAACGTTACCTGGGGTAGATTGTTCTCCCCATACCCAGGATAAGTTGTGACAAAAATATGTCGATATCTTTGTTAGAAAAAAATACAATATTTCCCTCGACAGAGTGATGCTGAATGTCTAAAATGCCTCAATTTCCCTCACTATACCCCAATACAGTTGTATGGCCGACTTTCTGGAGTTTAGGGGCATTAGGAGCAAGGACTGGCTTATGTGTAACAAAACAAAACAGATATAAAATAACAGCCTATTTTTCCTCGGGATAAATAAACTACTACCTCCAAAATGAAACTGTAACAGAATCGAACTCGTTTCATTTGGTTGAACAAACGACTCCAAGAAATCGAATCAGACATAGCTGCAGCGGTCGTGACTCGTGCGCCTGTCTGCGTGTGGCTGGAGCGGCACTGCAGAGGATTTGCTGCGTGTTTTTTTCCAACAGCGCGCCGACACCCTTGGAGCAGTCAGTGTGGCAAAACGAATTACAGCCGTTATTACAGTTAAACCCATCGGGACGTTAGCAACAACAACCCATACGCAAGAAATATGAGTCACGAATGAGGTCCACAGGATGTCGTTCAAGGTAATCTCAACGTTCTCCTGCTTTTCTGCATATGTAGCTGAGTTGAGTCAACTCCACTATATATAGATATCCATATGACAGGGAATGAAGAGAGAGTAGCCTAATATAATCTACTCATTACGAATGCTTACTTTCTTTGCGTACATGGTGTCTAATCTGTGCTGTTATGAATAGGCCTATGGTGAGTTATGCGCACGTAATAAATGAATACATCGCAGGGGCTTTGCGGGCAATAATAACATCGTAATGGAAATTAGATATGCTGCTTTACCTTCGTGGTCATGGTCTTCCCGGACATATGCCGCGTTCAAAACAACTGGTAACTCGGAAATAAACAAGCTCCGACTGGAAAAAATCGATTTGAATGGTCATCCAACTCGAAATTCCAATTCGAGTTCTCGGGCCACTTTCTAGAGCTCAGACTTTCCGACCTGAAGATCACTGACATCATGATTTGACCTGCATTTTTCCAAGTTTCCAGTTGTTCTGGCTAACATTAGCCACCTAACGTTAGCCAACGTTAGCAACAACACATTGGAATTCGTAACATATCATACGTTTTGGGAATTCATAACATATTGTACGTTTTTGCAATTCATAACATATTGTAGGTTTTTGAGAATTCATAACATATACGAAATATAATTTATCATAAGAAATGGATGATGGACATCCACAAATTAATACATACCATACGAGACTTGTCTCTGATAAAATATATATATATAACCTTCATTTAACTGGGTTAGTCAGTTAAGAACAAATTCTTATTTACAACCACGGACGAGAGTGGGTTAACTGCCTTGTTCAGGGGCAGAATGACAGATTTATACATTGTCAGCTCAGGGATTCGATCCAGCAACTTTTCGGGAACTGGCCCAACGTTCTAACCACTAAGCTACCTGTCACATACAGAATAATGAGGCCAAGTGGCAGCGACATGACAGTTTAATCTTAGCTAGGCTAGGGTTTAAGGTTAAAGGGTTAATTAAGGTTAGGGGAAGGGTTAGCTAACATGCCAATTAGTTGCAAAGTAGCTAAGAAAGTAGTATGTAGTTGAACATTTGCTAAAAATGATATGGTGACGAAATTCAAACACAACTTTTGGGTTGCTAGATGTTTGCGTTTTCTCTTGTCTGTGTTAAACATACCCAGATTCATTTGGACCTACATAAGTGGGTGGGAGCTACACACAACCAGACCAGAGACCATATAACCACACCATACCCAATGCAAGAGCATAATCAACGTGTGTGTGTGTGTGCAAAGAGCCTCTGTCCATATTGATTCTCATATTGATTGTGAACAGGAAGAGCCTGAATGCAACTCATTTTAAATGTTTTTCGCTATAACCCCCATTGTCTGACCAATACCAGCAAATACATTACTTGCCCAATTTTGACACCTGTGATGATACTGTAGATAGTGTCTTTTAGTCTGGTTACAGGTCTGTTATCTGACACTTGTGTCTGTTCGATGTTGTATCATGTGTGTTTGTCCTACAGAAGGAGACGCCCCTGGCTAATGCTGTGTTTTGGGCAGCTCGAAAGGGGAACTTGGCCCTGCTTCAGTTACTGCTCAACAGTGGCCGTGTAGATGCCGACTGCAGAGACAGTGTACGGACGCTGCATGCCCTGGCGGCTCAGCTGCACGCTTTACCCATAAACCACCTGTGGTAGGAGAGAAAGAGAGAGCTACAACTCTTCTCTGTGTGTGTGTGAGTGTGTGTGAGTGTGTGTGTGTGTGTGTATGTGTGGATGTGTGAGTGTGTGGATGTGTGCAGGTGTATGTATGTCTCAATAATGTGTTGTAGGTCTGCTCATGTTCAGGTGCTTGCAGTTTCCATGTGTGTCACATCTAACTGTTAATTGTTGTGTGCTATTTGAAATGTAATGCTATGTCAAGTCTCTGCTGATAAGTTGAAGTATGTTTCAGCAACTTTCTTTAGAGATTAGGGAATGTGAATGATTGGGTGGAGCATCAGACAAGGGGTGGTGCTTTGTAGGGCTGTGTGTGCAATTATGTTGTCTGGAGCAGAATCAAAACACAAAACAAAACAAAAACAAAAAAATCTATACCTCCAGGTTTCTTTCATGTGCAGTTTGAATGACATGTAAGACAATGATCTGACTGAACTGAGGTGTTGATTGATTGTGATCCCTCGATCTCTTTCCAGTTTCGCACCACAGCCCTGATGGTGGCGTCCTACAATGGCCACAGTGACTGTGCCAGGGAGCTGATCATGCAGGGAGCTGACATTAACCTGCAGAGAGAGGTAAGGTATACTCCCACTTTAGTACACCTTGGTGTCATTAGAAGAAATACCTTGGTTTTAGTGCTGCTCCTTGATAAACTGCAACCATCTGCTTTTCCGTAGTACAGCGTCTGAAATTAGCGTTGCATTATTGATGTTGCTTTGAGACTAATGTGGTTAAAGTAGAAACAATAAGCAGTAAAGATGTTTGAAGCGTTGAGAAAATGTGTATGTCCTTTTTTAAGGTCTTTCTGACATTGAATGCATGTTTCCACCCTCAGACAGGCTCCACTGCCCTCTTCTTCGCTTCCCAGCAGGGACACAATGAAGTAGTAAAGCTCCTCTTTGAATTTGGTGCCTCAACTGAATTCCAGACAAAGGTATGCCGTGTCACCTACATAGAGAGAGAGAGAACATCACAGGGAGGCAGACAAGATATGCTGACGGCAGTGATCCAGTGTTGGATGTCTACTGTGTATAGTCATATTCTATGTGCCAGTCACTGCGGGATATGTTGCTAATTTGTGTTCTCATGATTTGGCAGGACGGTGGCACAGCCCTCTCTGCAGCCTGTCAGTATGGCCACTCTAAGGTGGTAGACACTCTTTTGAAGAATGGAGCCAATGTTCATGACCAGCTGCATGTGAGCATCCCTAACACCTATCTCATCTCACTATGTCTGTCCTTTTCCCACACTCCTGCAGAGCCTCACAGTGTCCAATGCTGTATTCCACAACACACCAAAATCCCACTGGAAGACCCTCTCAGGTTACCGCTGAGTCAGACATGAGATGTATTTTGTTTGATGCAACACAGAGAAGGGATTGGATTACTCAGTGTAACTATGTTACATGTTTGTATGAAAACAATACAGTATGGCTTACATTCATTTCGACAGAGTGATTCTCTGCTCACTACTAGTTATGATATTGGTGATTGACAATAGTGTTTTTTGCATCATTAAAACATCAGCCTCTTTCTCTCCTTTCTATAAGATCCAGTGTACCCACAACAGTGCCATTATATGTGTTACTATTCATGAACAAGCCATACATTGCATAACTTTGTCATGCAGTTGCTGTGCTGTTGTGACATGTTTCTAATATCATGTTTCAGGATGGTGCCACCCCACTCTTCCTTGCTTCCCAGGAGGGTCATGTGACTGTCATACGTCAACTGCTGTCATCTGGAGCCAAAGTTAACCACCCTAGGGAGGTGAGGCCACTCCCCCAAACAATAATAGAGGACTTCAATAGAGGGACTGACTTCTTCATCTCTCTTCTCACCCTCTTCCTCCTTGTATTTTGTCTCCATTTTCTTTCTCTCACCCCCCTCCCTCACCATCCCTCCTCCCCAGGATGGCACAGCCCCCCTGTGGATGGCAGCCCAGATGGGACACAGTGAAGTAGTGAAGGTTTTACTTCTGCGTGGTGCAGATCGGGATGCTGACAGAAAAGTATGTTGTCCTTTAGCAACCCAGTGGGTACACAGTGGGTACACAGTGGGTTGACAAAGACAAGATGATTGTCTTCCATCAATATATTCAATCAAGTCATTTATTGAAATGCATTTCTTTGTGTTAGGCATAGTATATATTTAATGGGCAATTAAAATATCAATGTCTCATGTTTCTTTTGATCTAATTGAAGGACGGGTCAACTGCATTATTCAAGGCAGCTTTCAAAGGACACAACAGTGTCATTGAGGAGCTCCTCAAGTTTTCCCCTTCAATGGGCCTTCTCAAGGTAAGATATCTAGGCAGTGATGCTTTCTCTTTGCCGTCTCCTGTCTCTGGCCATGACCCAGAGGAGTAGTTTTTATTCAGAAGTATGTTGTGAAACATTGTATTGTAAAACATTCTCAGTGTTTTAGTGATAAGAACCAGCCGTTAGTTAAGTGGCTTCACCATTCCATTTCTCCAGAATGGTTCCACAGTCCTCCACGCTGCTGTCATGGGTGGCAATCATAAAAGTGTAAACCTTCTGCTCGGGGCCAATGCAGACCCCACACTACCCAACAAGGTAAATCACTGCAGTGTGTACAGGGGAGAAGAAGCAAAGCAGAGGAGAAGGATGCATTTTAGGACGTTGCTCTGGTTGATTATTTTTTCATGACTGGTTTTGTTTTCTTTGCAGAACAATGAACTGCCAGCAGATCTTACAAAGAGTGATCGCATCCTGAGTGCTCTGCGACCACAAATCTTAAATGGAAGTAGTTGATGACAATCCTAGTTCCCACCTTAGACCATGGTTGTTTTATGGAGAGAAATGCACTGAGGGCTCCGAACAACAGAGAACAAACAAACAGGATTCAGTCACACTACAATACTTATATGGTGCTTGCTTTCAATTGCAGCTTCAGAAAATAAAATACAATACAATGCTATTTGGAGTAAATGTAACTGGACATATCAATATGTAGCCTACTACCAAAATGCATCTGTTTGTGGCTAGAGTTATTTTGCCATGTACATCCTTTTGTTTGAGGTGTTGTTCTAACTTTGCTGTATAGTTTTAGTTTCTAAAATATTGTATCCTGGTGCTGTGATATTTCTAAATATTTTGCATTTTTTTATTTCTGCAATTTTAGTAAATGCAATACTGTACATTGGGTTAAATAAAATATGAATGTGGAAGAAAAAACATTTCTCCTGTGACCAAGTCAATAACATGTGCTATAATAACAAGTCACTAGAGGTCAGTGTACTTACCGTTGGTACCAATGATCTATATAAACTCTGGATATTTAGATGCTGGGTTTGGCGATTGAGAGACTTTGAAGCCACCGGTCGGCCATATTGGCACTCTCCAGTAGGAGTAGTCCTCCATAGCAATGAATGGAATTCTACGGTATTTCAATTTAATGTTTCAAGGACAAAATGACATGTATTTAAGCATTTTTTGTTGTAGTGGGGACAGTAACATTAGTCATCTCAAAAAATTATACAACCAATGTTTTTAGATATTTTAAATGTTTATGTTTAGCTCACATAATATAAGTTAAAAGTATGCATTAAGGTATCTGTAATATAGTAAATGTGGCGGAAACGAATGTAGACGTTAATTAATGCATTTATATAGCTTCCCCCGAGAAATTACCACAGTGGGGAGTGCCAAGATGGAGGCACGGTGGCTTCAACACAGCGCTCTTTAATAGTCATCTAGTGTATATATAAATCAGCAAGAAACTGAATCCATGCAAATGTGTCTGATGCTCTTTGTCTGACCTCATTTATCGCATATGCAATGCACATAGATTTTAAGAATAGGCTGTGAAATTGACCGCAGTAAATTGACAAGGATAGGTCAGAAAAAGCTCTTGTCTCTTTTTGTGTTGATGTCACGTGTAGACCATAGGCGGAAGTGACACTCGACATCTTGATGCGGAAGAGATTCCGAAGAATTAAAGAACTGTCACCAAAATGACAACAAAACACTAACCAGAGCTAATAACGTCGTATTATATCTATTGCACGTTGATTTACTGAGACGAGTGAAATTCTACGGTGGGTTATTTTTACCATCGTACGTAACCAGCACCCATGGCTAATAACAATTTACAGGTGAGTGAATCTCCAGCCAGATACAAAATAAATAAGTTAGCTAACTACTGTAGCTAACACAGGATTGTACGGTTAGTCTACTGTGGGTTCATATGGCGTTATTATACGTTTGTCTAGTTAATGTCTCTCTTGACCCAAAGTATTTAATGAATTCGCATCAACTAAGTGTGTATGATTTCTGATTTTCCATTTACAAATGCCATTTTGACATACCTTTGTGACATCTTGCGGAACAAGATCATAGCGTCATGCTAATGCCCTACCCTCTCTTGTTATGGTTCTTCTTTAACATAGCCCCGCAAGATCATGACGTCACGCTAATGCTCTCGACCCTCTGTTGTTATGGTTCTTCTTTAACATAGCCCATGCATTGTGTTACAGAAAGCAATAGATCTTGCAAGCAAGGCTGCAGAAGAGGATAAGGCTAAAAACTACGAGGAAGCTCTCCGGTTGTACCAGCATTCCATTCAATACTTCCTTCATGTTGTTAAATGTGAGTTGTCTCTAATCTCAGTTCAACTTCCTGTTACTTCTTTTTTCAAGTTCTTAATTTGCATTTATACTGCAAACACAGAACATCTACATAGGCTACTTTGTTTTTCTGTTCCCTTTACTGATTTACTGATATATGTGTGACTGACATGATTATGAACTGTGCACCTTTGACCTCAGAGTTTGGAATTAACTTTAAATGACCCCATTAGGAGCTATGGATCAACATGAAGAATTTGTTCAGGAAACAACTTTAACCGTTTTGTTTCACTTTCACATTGAATGACCAACGTGTGAAGATTACCCAGCCTTGGACATAATGTGATGCCAACCTGTTACATTTCCTCTCCCTGCAGATGAGGCCCAGGGAGACAAGGCCAAGCAGAGCATCAGGGCAAAGTGTGCAGAGTACCTGGACCGAGCAGAGAAGCTGAAGGAATACTTGAAGAAGAAGGATAAGGCCCCTCCAGCCAAGCCTGTCAAGGAGTCTGGCTCTGATGACAAAGGGTGAGTGAGCATAAGACATCCTGAGATGTGTTATAATCCTTACCAATCCTTCATTCTGATCTGATTCTTGGTTCTTTTGAACTGTGTTTATACTTTTTATGTGGCATAAAGGTGGGCCTCCTTATCAGTACAGTGATCTCAAACGACAATGTTTTTTCTTTTGCAGGAATGACAGTGATGAAGGTGAAGGTGACCCAGAGAAAAAGAAGTTTAAAAATCAACTCTCAGGTGAGTTATATCATCAGCTACTTCACTTTTCAGCATTTTTAGTGTGGCTCATATAAAGCTTTGATGCAGTCTTGTGAGACTGAATCTGTATTTGATTTGAATGATAAAAAGCGATATTTGCTGTCAGGGGTGTGAACGTTTAAACTAAATTGGGATCGTTAACGTTTACAAAAATCCTAAACCGAAAAAATTATGTTCACAGTGCAGTTATCACAAAACTACCACTAACAGGTCCCGATAATCATCATAAAGGGAAAAATAGAAATTAAACGAATACTTAACCCAACAATGCTGTAAAGTTAGTAGGAGGAGAAATGCTTCTTTCAAATTATTTCCCACAGATATAAAGGGCTCCACACATCATCATTGTTAACAGTTGGAAAAAATTTCGGAGAGTGAGACAGTGAAGTGACAGCAGCGAAGCCCTTTATGGCAATACTTTAAGAAGTTAAATGAGAAGGTGGTGAATTGAGTTAGTGCAGAGGCAGAACAGGAGCAATGCTAAAACATCTGAAAGGGAGACACCATGACCGTGAGCCCCAACCCATTGCTGGCAACAGCGCAGGCCCCCAACAACAGACATTAAACAGGCTCTTCACACGAAAGAAGTGCGATAAGGGATGGAGTGAGAAAATCACAGCGCTGATTACAGAAATCATTGCAGCTGATATGCAGCCATGGTTCAGGGTAGAGAATGCCGGCTTCAATGTCCTAATGGCATATCTAGAACCAGACTACAAGAGTGTACAAATTGTACAGTGAAATTGTAAAAAAAAAAAAAATTGTACATAAATTGTACAATGATGGCTCTTTAATTACAACGGTCGAGATCTCAAACACCATACGTGGTGTTAACAACAGATTGTTGGATTTCTATGAACACGCTGTCGTACATCACCGCAACGAGCCATCACATTGATGAGAAGTGGGACATGAAGCCCCATGTACTAACCACTTAGGACATGGAGGAGAGGCACACCCCAGAGAACCTAAAGATGGCATTAACTACCTTCGTTGCTGAGTGTGTGGGGGACAGCAGTAAGGTGAGCGCCATTTGGTAGCCATGACTGCGGTAGTTTGAACTGCATTGCCACCTAGCGGTCAGACGCAGGACCATGTCTGCATTGTGAATTCGCATGTCTTTTTTTGTGTGTATTTTTCTCTCTCAGTTGAAGCAGAAAAAAATGTCACTTTAAACGTTAAGAACATTTTAACATTTGTTACATCCCCATTTGCCGTACTACATTTCACCGACTTCTATCTATGTTACAGGGGCCATCGTCATGGAAAAGCCAAACATCAAGTGGAATGATGTAGCTGGGCTTGAGGGTGCAAAGGAGGCCCTTAAAGAAGCTGTCATCTTGCCCATCAAATTCCCTCACCTCTTCACCGGTATGAATAATGGAATTCAAGAAACACATAACATTCTAGATATTAACAGATGTATTGTGACTTGCAACAGTGCATCTGACGAGTAAATCGTTTTCAATAAAGAATACCTAAGTATATTTGTCTTTGGTGTCCAGGAAAGCGAACTCCATGGAGAGGGATCCTGCTGTTTGGCCCTCCTGGTACAGGGAAGTCTTATCTGGCCAAGGCTGTGGCCACAGAAGCCAACAACTCTACCTTCTTCTCTATCTCCTCCTCTGACCTGGTGTCCAAGTGGCTGGGGGAGAGTGAAAAGTGAGTGATGGGGCAAGGAGGGTTGGCAGGTTGCTATGCAATCAAATCAATATACTATTTGAAAGGATATTTCTCATTCATCCCTATCTCTCTCCTTCTCCTCTGTATTCTTCTCCCACACTGTCCTTTGGTCTCATATTCACTCTCCACAACTCTTTCTATCTTCAGGTTGGTGAAGAACCTGTTCAGCCTGGCCAGGGAGAACAGGCCCTCCATCATCTTCATCGACGAGATAGACTCTCTGTGTGGCTCCAGGAGTGAGAACGAGAGTGAAGCAGCCCGCCGCATCAAGACTGAGTTCCTGGTCCAGATGCAGGGTGAGAGAGCCAGCCACTGGGCTGACAGACTGTGCAGTTACACAAGCCTGTCCTCAGATCCTGATTACCTTGTACCTTGAGTATTGACACAACTGCTTTGGCCACTATGTCGTTTGGCACTGAACCTTTTTGTTGGTACGGTGTCACCAGAACAACTAAACAACCATTTTTTTTGCCAGATTTGAGCTTTCCTTTTGACTGAATCAGCTGTATATTTAAATAATTCTCTCTCTTCTCTGAGGTGTTGGAAATGATAATGAGGGAGTCCTGGTTCTAGGAGCCACAAACATCCCCTGGACACTGGACTCTGCTATTAGGAGAAGGTCAGTGCATATTTATCCTCTGATGATCTCAAGTCCTTTATCTTATTGCAAAGATGTATTATTCACCATTCTGGGACCAAGTGACTCTTATTAAACAGATGGTTAAACATTAGAGATAAATAATGGGATGACCCTTGCTGTATCTCCATATAAACATTCCCATATCAGATATCACAACTGTCGTGTTTCTGTGCCTCAGGTTTGAGAAGCGGATCTATATCCCTCTGCCTGAGGGGCAAGCCCGCTCCTTCATGTTCAAGCTGCATCTGGGCTCCACCCCCAATGAGCTCACTGAATCAGACTATGTGACGCTGGGTAAGAAGACGGAAGGCTACTCTGGAGCAGACATCAGCGTCATCGTGAGGGACGCCCTCATGCAGCCAGTCAGGAAGGTGCAGTCGGCCACTCACTTCAAACGGGTATGTGACATTCAAACAGGGACAGGGCTCACCTTGGTGCAGTGAATCTTAATTCATTTAATTTTCCTCATCTGATAGTTGTAAAGGAAGCATTGAGTCATATGAATACTCTGTCAATGAAACATCAGTTATCACAAATCCATGTACCATTTTTGCCCATGCGTTCTTCTTCATACACCCAGGTCCAAGGGTCATCATGGAACCATCCCAACCTCGTGGTAGACGATCTCCTGACCCCATGCTCACCAGGAGATCCAGACGCCATAGAGATGACCTGGATGGATGTTAATGGGGAGAAACTCATGGAGCCCATTGTTTGCATGGTGAGAAGAACCCCAAAAACATAGATATTTTAGATTTTGAACATGATGGGAGCAAGTATGTGATGCTGACTGACCATTGTGATGTGCTGTTCACAGGCTGATATGCTGAGGTCACTGCACAACACCAAGCCAACTGTGAACGAGCAGGACTTGGACAAACTCAAGAAGTTCACAGAGGACTTTGGTCAGGAAGGCTAATACTCAACCAAATAATGTGAACACAACTTTCCTTTCTCATATCCTTTTTCTTCACTGGTTCTCAGGCCTGCATTTGCTACTCTACTTTCTCTCCACAAGTAGCAAAGGGGCTTCATGTTTCATGTATGTTAATTTGTTGACTTCCTTTGTTAGTTGCCAATACATACCCATAATAGTGTACCCATAGTATGCAACTTTTCTTTTTACAAAGATAGATTGGTTGAAGATGGTGATGGTCTCAAATAATATGGATTCATGAAAAGTATTTATAATTTATGCTTTAAAACACTAAAGTGTCTGTTTTGGCCTTGATGGCATCAAACAAGCAATGCATGCTATTGTGCATTACAATAACTCCTCCAAAAGTCATTTACTGCTTGAAGTGCATCTATGGTTTGACAAGATAGATGAGGATTGCCTGTTTTGTTGTACTGTAATGTGTTTGGACATTGTTTACCGATGTTTTTTTCTTTGTATTCATTTTTCTTACCAAGAAGGGCTACATCTGTAATTTTGACTGCGTTGATGGAGCAGCACTCATTGAAGAGGACCATATCATGATTAACTACCAGCAACTTTAATGATTACAATTTTCTTCCATCAGTTTTTATGTAGAGTATTTTCATATTGTTTTTCTGTATGCTGTTTTTGAAAGAAGATGTTAGACTGAGTGCCTTGCTGGTCAAAAGAAAGTAAAAGTACTTTGGAATGGGTTGGTGGGGCTATGTTATAGTGTAATAAAACCCAATGATTATTGATCTTCAAGGGAAATCAGTAATAGAGTGAGCAATAATCCTTTGTAAAGTGTTTTTGACCCCTTAAATTGTACTTCCCACATCTTTGCAGACTTCAAATGTTTTGTACAAGTTGTGCCTTGAAGAAGAATCAATGTGCAGTGCATTCGGAAAGTATTCAGACCACTTGATTTTGTTAGCCTTATTCTAAAATTGATCAAATATTTTTTTTCTCATCAATCTACACACAATATTCCATAATGACAAAGTGAAAACTGTTTTTTAGAAATTTTTGCAAATGTATTACAAATAAAAAACAGATACCTTATTTACATAAGTATTCAGACCCTTTGCTATGAGACTCGAAATTGAGCTCAGGTGCATCCTGTTTCCATTAATCATCCTTGAGATGTTTTTACAACTTGATTGGAGTCCACCTGTGGTAAAGTCAATTGATTGGACATGATTTTGAAAGGCACATTTTGAAAAGGCACCTGTTGACAGTGTATGTCAGCAAAAACCAATCCATGAGGTCAAAGGATTAGTCCGTAGAGCTCCGAGACAGGATTGTGTCGAGGCACACATCTGGGCAAGGGTACCAAAAAATGTCTGCAGCATTGAAGGTCCCCAAAAACACAGTGGCCTGCATCATTCTTAAATAGAAGAAGTTTGGAACCACCAAGACTCTTCCTAGAGCTGGCCACCTGGCCCAACTGAGCAATCGGGGGAGAAGGGTCTTGGTCAGGGAGGTGACCAACTACACGAAAGTCACTCTGACAGAGCTCCAGAGTTCCTCTGTGGAGATGGGAGAACCAGAAGGACAACCATCTCTGCAGCACTCCACCAATCAGGCCTTTATGGTAGAGTGACCAGATGGAAGCCACTCCTTAGTAAAAGCCACATGACAGACTGCTTGGAGTTTGCCAAATGGCACCTAAAAACTCTCAGAACAATATAAACAAGATTGAACACTTTGGCCTGAATGCCAAGCATCACGTCTGGAGGAAACATGGCACCATCCCTACAGTGAAGCATGGTGATGGCAGCATCATGCTGTGGGGATGTTTTTCAGTGGCAGGGACTGGGAGACTAGTCAGGATAGAGGGAAAGATGAACGGAGCAAAGTACAGAGGGATCCTTGATGAAAACATGCTCCAGAGTGCTTAGGACCTCAGACTGGGGCAAAGGTTCACCTTCCAACAGGACAACGACCCTAAGCACAGAGCCAAGACAACGCAGCAGTGGATTCGGGACAAGTCTCTGAATGTCCTTGAGTGGCCCAGCCAGAGCCCAGACTTGAACCCAATTGAACATCTTTGGAGAGACCTGAAAATAGCTGTGCCGCGACGCTCAACATCCAACCTGATAGAACTTGAGAGGATCTGCAGAGAAGAATGAGAGAAACTCTCCAAATACAGATGCGCCAAGCTTGTAGCATCGTACCCAAGAAGACTCGAGGCTGTAATCGCTGCCAAAGGTGCTTCAAACAAAGTAATGAGTAAAGGATCTGAATACTTATGTAAATTAGATATTTTCATTTTTTATTTTTAATACATTTGCAAACATTTCTAAAAAACTTTTTTCTTTGTCATTGTGGGGTATTGTGTGTAGATTGAAAAAGTCAAGGGGTCTGAATACTTTCCAATTGCACCGTATATCCTCTCACTTTCCACTATAGCCAATGAAACTTCAGATACCCTATTAAAAAAAGATGCATATTCAGATAGTTCCTTACTTGGTAATGATTATATTCAGCTGTGTTTCTAAATCTTCAGACTTTTCTTTTATAGAAAAAAATGTATAAACCTCAATGTACAGTAGTAGTATTTTATTTTCTCATTTGAGCAGTTTACATATTGTCTGGTCACTGGGGTGAGGTGAATAGCATTGAACAATGCTAAGAAGGGAGGAGTTTGTCTTCATAAAATAAGAACGAACGATCATTATGTATTCTTTTGGCAATACTGTTAACATGTATGACTGTGGGTTTTCCTATAATTATGTATTCAAGATTATTTTCTGGGATTTTCCAGAGTTATCCAGTTTGTTGTGTTCTGATCTTGAACATATATGTACATAAAACTATTACTTACTGAAATGACTGATGTTTGGTTTTACTTTACTTATCTTTGGATGTATGTATATTTATATATATACACTACCGGTCAAAAGTTTTAGAACACCTACTCATTCAAGGGTTTTTCTTTATTTGACTATTTTCTACATTGTAGAATAATAGTGAAGACATCAACACTATGAAATAACACACATGGAATCATGTAGTAACCAAAAAAGTGATAAACAAATCAAAATATATTTTAGATTCTTCAAAGTAACCACCTTTGGCTTTGATGACAGCTTTGCACACTCTTGGCATTCTCTCAACCAACTTCATGAGGAATGCTTTTCCAATAGTCTTTAAGGAGTTCCCACATATGCTGAGCACTTGTTGGCTGCTTTTCCTTCACAATGCGGTCCAACTCATCCCAAACCATCTCAATTGGGTTGAGGTCATCTGATGCAGTACTCCATCACTCTCCTTGGTCAGAGAGCCCTTACACAGCCTGGAGGTGTGTTTGGGGTCATTGTCCTGTTGAAAAACAAATGACAGTCCCACTTAGCGCAAACCAGTTAGGATAGCCTATCGCTGCAGAATGATGTCGTAGCCATGCTGATTAAGTGTGCCTTGAATTCTAAATAAATCACAGTGTCACCAGTAAAGCACCCCCACACATCATACCTCCTCCATGCTTCACAGTGGGAATCACACATGCGGAGATCATATTCGTTCACCTACTCTGCGTCTCACAAAGACACGGTGGTTGGAACCAAAAATATCAAATTTGGACTAATCAGACCAAAGGACAGATTTCCACCGGTCAAATGTCCATTGCTTGTGTTTCTTGGCCCAAGCAAATCTCTTATTTGTGTACTTTAGTAGTGGTTTCTTTGCAGCAATTCGACCATGAAGGCCTGATTCACGCAGTCTCCTCTGAACAGTTGATGTTGAGATGTGTCTGTTACTTGACCTCTGAAACATTTATTTTGGCTACAATCTGAGGTGCAGTTAACTCTAATGAACTTATCCTCTGCAGCAGAGGTAACTCTGGGTCTTCCTTTCCTGTGATGGTCCTCATGAGAGCCAGTTTCATCATAGCGCTTGATGGTTTTTGTGACTGCACTTGAAGAAACTTTCAAAGTTCTTGAAATTTTCTGGATTGACTGACTGTCATGCCTTAAAGTAATGATGAACTGTTGTTTCTCTTTGCTTATTTGAGCTGTTCCTGCCATAATATGAACTTGGTCTTTTGCCAAATAGGGCTGTATTCTATATACCACCCCAACCTTGTCACAACACAACCGATTGGTTCAAATGCATTAAGTAAAGAAATTCCACAAATTAACATTTAACAAGGCACACCTGTTACTTGAAACGCATTCCAGGTGAATACCTCATTAAGCTGGTTGAGAGAATGCCAAGTGTGCAAACCTGTCATCAAGGCAAAGGGTGGCTACTTTGAAGAATATCAAATATAAAATATATTTTCGTTGGTTTAACACTTTTTGGTTACTACATGATTCCATGTGTTATTTCATAGTTTTGATGTCTTCAGTATTATTATACAATGTAGAAAATAGTAAAAATAAGGAATAACCCTTGATTGAGTAGGTGTGTCCAAACTTTTGACTGGTACTGTATATATTTCCAACTGCAATTATAAACTGACATATAGCTTATCATTCACAAGAAACTGGGATGTGAACACAATGCATAGGAGAGTAATATTGTGATACTAACAGTGGTGTGAAATATAGGGAACGGTGTTAAGAGACAAGTGTTTTGTCCCCAGACCCAACACACACAGCACTGTCATGTCAAATGTGTAAATCATCTATAGAATGTGCGTGTAGTCTACATTTCATACTAACTAAGCACTATTATTTATTTGCTCTCGACTGTCATATCAAAGTTGATTGTTTTTCAAACACCATGGCTGCGTTTACACAGGCAGCCCAATTCTGATATTTAGTTTCAGTAATTGGTATTTTTACCAATCAGATCTGATGTGATTGGTCAAATGACCAGTCAAAAGACGAATTACTGGAAAAGAGATCAGAATTGGGCTGTCTGTGTAAACACAGCCCGTGTGACATCAAGCAGCTTGCCTTGAGCCAAGGTGGAACTCAGAAGTTGCTAGGATTTACATAGTTTCAAAAGTGAATTAATGTGAATTTAATGATCATTTAATACATAATGGTTAAAATGTCATACATCACTGAAGAGCAATAAACAATGCATTAATTCTGCATAACAAAGCATGTTTCCCATTTGAAATTTAAGGTATGATTTTTACTTAATTTGTTAGCAAATAAATATCCTATATCATAAATTACTGTATCCAACTTTCATGTCAAAAGAGGAAACATAACCTAGTATTCCAAATGTCTATACAAGGTGGCATAACTTTGAATGAAATGTAAGACTTTGACATTGAATATAAAAGGTTAATAGGTGAGAAACCAGTCTCTATGATGTGTTCAGTGATAAAAAAAAACGAGGCCACTCAATTATTTAACTAGTAACTTACCCACTTAACCAAAGAGCACAATGTAATTAGTCAAATATACCATTAATATCAGTAACAGGAAAAAGTTAAATATTTAAAAAAATCATTTTGGGAGTGTGATTAAAGTCAAAACAATTAAAATGTCAAGGAGTATCTTTCAGTTCTCTGTTGTAGCAGCGATTAAACTTAAGATGAACCTGATGACGCTTGTGCATACCCTAACAAACACATGCATCTCCTGAAAATCCATTCAAACGTGAGATAAAATACAGGTTTAACAGCTGACAATAGTAATAGGAAAACAAAATAAGGACTGTAGTAAAGAAGAAAACAAATCCCATGTTCACTTCCCCTTAACAAATTATATCTAATATCCTACCATGTTATTAAAGGAATGACAATAACGAAGTAACAACATATGAAGGTGAGTAAAATGACAAAGATGAAGTAGAAAACCCTCACAAAAGCACATTGGATGTAAGACAGGTTTTAGGTGAAGAATCAGGATGCACAACCCTCAAAAGGAACAAAGAAATGTAGCCTACACTCAGGCAGGTGCCACTATACTCTTTTCCACATTCTTATTGACCACTCTACTACATGGGACATCAGAACACTTGAGATTTGCTAGACCTGAAAAGATATTAAATATATATCTCTCTCAAAACCTTTCCTTCAAATGTGCATTATAATATCCAATTATCATTTGCGTTTATTCAAAAGTACATTCGTGTTTCAAACAAAAGGACAGCCAGTACAAACAAAAGAGGCAAGCTGCATAATGGCTACTGTGCCTAATAGAAAGTGCTAGAGCATTAATACATCAAAAGTTTTGGTAAGGACACAAATGGAGTAATTTACTGGCACATCACAATCATGCGTCATAGGTGAACAAAGCCCAACCATCACATACATTTAACTCCTCCATCGCTGTCACATGGCTAGAGATGAAGTTGCAGTGCTACCAACATGTGGGAACGGTGTGTGTCAGTTGGGGGTGGGTATCGTTGTAAGCTGTTCCTATGAAGACACTAGAAGACAGAGAAGAGAGAGCCAAGAGCCAATCCAGTCGCAGCTCCAGCGAGCATGCCGAGAGCCACGTCTCCTCCATCGTCACGTTGACGCTCGTGAACAATAACCTGATTCATCCCTTGGGGATTCCTCATAGGATATGCTCCTACAAATCACGGTGGGAAACATTAACTGTAGTTAGAATGGTGAAAAAAAAGCTATATTGCAAAATAGTAACTGAAAGATTACATCCATTAAAAGAACAAAGGAACATTTAATTAAATGTGATTATCAACGTAACTTCGACATTCCTTCGGGAGCACGCAAACTAAAAAAGTGTGAATACACCCTATGCGTACCTTGGTACTGATAGGGGTATGCAACAGCATAGGGCTGCCCATCAGCTGAGTAAATGATCTGTGTGCCATGGACAGGAGGAGCTGGGGCATACCCTCCATAAGCATCCGGAACATAAACCTGTTGGAAAGGCAGATATCACTTGTGTCACTATTGGGGAGACTACCACTACTGCCCTGGTATCAAGAGAACTGATGCAAGCCATATACATTTATCCAAAACCACAATATATAGCATAAACACCATGTTACAGTGCCCTCAGAAAGTTTTCACACCACTTTACTTTTCTCCATATTTTGTTGCGTTACAGCTTGAAGGTAAAATTGATTACATGTAGATTTGTTGTCACGGGCCAACACACAATATCCCATAATGTCAAAGTGGATTTATGTTTTTTTAAATATATTAATTACATGTGAAAAACTGAAATGTCTCGAGTCAATAAATATTCAACCCCTTTGTTATGGAAATTTGCTTAACAAGTCGCATAATAAGTTGCATGGACTCACTGTGTGCAATAATAGTGTTCAACATGATTTTTTAATGACTACCTCATCTCTGTACACAACACATACAGATTATTGTAAGGTCCTTCGGTCAAGCAGTGAATTTCAAACAGATTCAACCACAAAGACCAGGGACGTTTTCCAATGTCTCACAAAGGGCACCTATTGGTGTGAAAAAAATAGTACATTTAATTTATTTTTATTTTTTTAAAGGCAGACATTGAATAACCCTTTGATAGTAAAGTTCTTAATTACACTTTGGATGTTGTCTCAATACACCCAGTCACTACAAAGATACAGGCGTCCATCCTAACTTAGTTGCCGGAGAGGAAGAAAACCGCTTAGGAATTTCACCATGAGGCCAATGGTGATTTAAAAGAAGTTAGTTTAATGGCTGTGATTGGAGAAAACTGAAGATGGAACAACAACATTATAGTTACTCCACAATACTAACCTAACTGACAGAGTGAAAAGAAGGAAACCTGCACCGGGGGTGTCCTCGGATGGGGCCACAGTGTCTCCTGACCCCTCCTGTCTCAGCCTCCAGTATTTATGCTGCAGTAGTGCGTGTCTCGGGGGGCTAGGGTCAGTTTGTTATATCTGGAGTACTTCTCCTGTCCTATTCGGTGTCCTGTGTGAATTTAAGTGTGCTCTCTCTAATTCTCTCTCTCGGAGGACCTGAGCCCTAGGACCATGCCTCAGGACTACCTGACATGATGACTCCTTGCTGTCCCCAGTCCACCTGCCCGTGCTGCTGCTCCAGTTTCAACTGTTCTGCCTTATTATTATTGGACCATGCTGGTCATTTATGAACATTTGAACATCTTGGCCATGTTCTGTTATAATCTCCACCCAGCACAGCCAGAAGAGGACTGGCCACCCCACATAGCCTGGTTCCTCTCTAGGTTTTGGCCTTTCTAGGGAGCTTTTCCTAGCCACCGTGCTTCTACACCTGCATAGCTTGCTTTTTGGGGTATTAGGCTGGGTTTCTGTACAGCACTGAGATATCAGCTGATGTACAAAGGGCTATATAAATAAATTTGATTTGATGTTTGCAACAAGGCACTAACTAAAGTAATACTGCAAATAAATGTGGCAAAGCAATTAGCTATTTGTCCTGAATACAAAGTGTTATGTTTGAGGCAAATCCAATACATTACTGAGTACCACTCTATATTTTCAAGCATAGTGTTGGCTGCGTCATGTTATGGGTATGCATGTAATTGTTAAGGACTGGGGAGGTTTTTGTTAGGATTTTGAAAAAAAGAAAAGAAATAGAACTAAGCACAAGCAAAATCCTGGAGAAAAATCTGGTTCAGTCTGCCTTCTACCAGACACAGAGATTAATTCACCTTTCAGCAAGACAATACCCTAAAACACATGGCCAAATCTTTACCGGACTTGCATACAAAGAAGGCAGTCAATGTTCCTGAGTGGCCGAGTTACAGTTGGATTTAAATCTACTAGAAAATCTATGGCAAGACCTGAAAATCGTTGTCTAGCAACCAATTTGGTAGAGCTTGAATTTTTTCAAGAATAAATGGGCAAATGATGCACAATCCAGGTGTGGAAACCTCAGACTTACCCAGAAAGACTCACGGCTATAATCGCCGCCAAAGGTGATTCTACAAAGTATTGACTTGGGTGTGAATACTTATGAGATATTTCTGTATTTTATTTTCAATAAGTGTGCAAAAATGTCTAAAAACCAACTGTTCACTCTCATTAAGGGGTATTGCATGTAGATTGAAATCAGGCTGTAACAACAAAATGTGGAGTAAGTAAAGCGGTAGACTGTAAAGCGGTAGCACTAGACTGCTCAAAGCATATTTAGAAAAGTAAAGTCGAGGCAGCAGGTTCACATACATACCGGAGGTGGAGGACCATATTCAGAATATGGAGGAGGGGCAGAAGCAACAATTTGCTGTGCAAAGCCAATCTGAGGAGGAGCGACCACCTAAAAATATAGAGATACACACACAATACCAGTCAAAAGGTTTCCACACACCTACTCAAAAATAAATATCAGAATTGGGCTGCCTGTGTAAACGCAGCCATGGTGTTTGAAAAACAATCAACTTTGTTTGATATGACAGTCGAGAGCAAATCAATAATAGTGCTTAGTTAGTATGAAATGTAGACTACACGCACATTCTATAGATTATTTACACATTTGACACGACAGTGCTGTGTGTGTTGGGTCTGGGAACAAACCGCTTGTCTCTTAACACAATTCCCTATATTTCACACCACTGTTAGTATTACAATATTACTCTCCTATGCATTGTGTTCACATCCCAGTTTCTTGTGAATAATAAGCTATATGTCAGTTTATAATTGCAGTTGGATATATATACACAGTACCAGTCAAAAGTTTGGACACACCTACTCATTCAAGGGTTTTTCTTTATTTTTACTATTTTCTACATTGTAGAATAATAGTGAAAACATCGAAACTGTGAAATAACACATATGGAATCATGTAGTTTTTGCTTGTTCTTATCTGTAATTATATATATTTTTAAACTGCATTGTTGGTTAGGGGCTTTTAAGTAATCATTTCACCTGTTGTAGTTGCCGCATGTGACTGATAAAATTTGATTTAGTAACCAAAAAAAAGTGTTAAATCAAAATATATTTTAGATTTTAGATTCTTCAAAGTAGCCACCCTTTGCCTTGATGGCAGCTTTGCACTCTTGACATTCTCTCAACCAGCTTCACCTGGAATGCTTTTCCAGCAGTCTTTAATGAGTTCCCACATATGCTGAGCACTCTTCTTATTGGTGTCCTTTAGTAGTGGTTTCTTTGCAGTAATTCAACCATGAAGGCCTGATTCACACAGTCTCCTCTGAACAGTTGATGTTGAGATGTGTCTGTTACTTGAACTCTGTGAAGCATTTATTTGGGCTGCAATCTGAAGTGCTGTCAACTCTAATGAAATTATGCTCTACAGCAGAGGTAAATATGGGTCTTCCTTTCCTGTGGCGGTCCTCATGAGAGCCAGTTTCATCATAGCTCTTTGTGGTTTTTGCGACTGCACTTTCAAAGTTCTTGAAATTTTCCTGATTGACTGACTTTCATGTCTCACAAGTAATGATGGACTGTCGATTATCTTTGCTTATTTGAGCTGTTCTTGTCATAATATGGACATGGTCTTTTACCAAATAGGGCAATCTTCTGTATACCACCCCTACCTTGTCACAACTGATTGGCTTAAGCACATTAAGGAAAGAAATTCCACAAATTAACAAGGCACACCTGTTAATTGAAATACATTCCAGGTGACAACCTCATGAAGCTGGTTGAGAGAATGCCAAGAGTGAAAACCTGTCAAGGTTTGGCTACTTTGAAGAATATCAAATATAAGATATTTTGATTGGTTTAACATTTTTTTGGTTACTACATTATTCCATATGTTACTTCATAGTTTTGATGTCGTCACTACTATTCCACAACATAGAAAATAGTAAAAATAAAGAAAAACCCTGGAATGTGTAGGTGTGTCCAAACTTTTGACTGGTACTGTATATTAAGACCTGAGCTATAATACTGTCCATAAGTAGACTAGGATATGCAGACAGGTCTTTGCAGACCAGCAGAAACTCACAGAGCTGATTCTGGCATCCTGGAGAGCCATGGTCCATGCCCTGAAACAACGATGGGAAAACAAGAATAAACATGAGTTTTCAGCAGGCTAACCCATATACACACACAACTAATCAGTCATATTAATTACAATGGGAAAGATGTCTTACAGTGCATCATCTGCACTGTCGCCACAAATGCTGATAACCCGTCCATCTCTGCAGACTATCTGGAGCAGGGCATCTCGACTTCTGCCCTCTGGAGGGTTTAGATCTGTGGACAGTGAAAAGGTGGATGGGACTGTTGGTTGATGGGTTGGTGTGGATACATTTTAGTCATTAAGTAGACGCTCTTATGCAGGGCGACTTACAGTTAGAGCATTCATCTTAAGATTGCTGGGGGGGGTAGTTCACATTTGATCCTATTGTGAGTTGAGAGGATTGGATAGAAAAGTATAGCAGATGTAAGTAGTCAAGTACCTTGACATGCAGTTGCACTGCGAATGTTAATGCAGTCCACTCTCATGTGGATCTCATCCTCCATATCTCGCCGATGCTGGTCATCATAGAAAACCAGCCGCCCATCAGACCACAGATCAAACCAGTTCCTCTTCCACCGCCGCAGAATAGTGCCTGTATCATTTAATTATATTTTATTTAATTACTCTTAGCACTTTGTGCAAACCCAGGTCTAAGCCCCAAAAAGCCCATGGTGCTATTGAAAAGCTACATGACGAAATTCTGTGAAGTGTCAGGAAAAAAAGAAAAAGAAAACATTTCTGCAACGAAAACAAGCACTTCTATTGAACATGTTCAGAAAACAGGGAGGAACCTACATGAATCTGTCCAATAGAAACGCTAGTTTTCGTTGCAAAACGTTTGGAGTAATGATTACACTCCAGGTTTGTGACAGACTTGTGTACTGCACTAGTGACAGTGTACAGCTAACGTTAGCTACAGCTCCACTCACTCTGCCGATGGAGGAAGCCACTTTTCACAATCGACATCGTTAGGTTACTCTGAAAATAAACAATTATAAACAACAACAAAAATGCTTACTGGATATAGCGAAATCTATTTAACTATCTACAAGGTCATTTTCATATCTAATAGCTAGTTTAGCTAAACCATCGTAACACTCACTGCCTACACTAGTGCCTGGTATGCTAACTAACGTTAGCTGGGGAACGTTAGCTGACCGAATCTATTTACGTTGGCATTTGACACTTTGGTAAACTATGTTTTGAAGCTTATTCAGACAATATTGCTGTCGATTATAATATGACTAGCTACACATGCCATATCTGTAATTAAATTACCTCTTGTGGAACGTCCTTTTCAAAGCCCTGAGAGGACAAAAGTTAACTGTCTTGTTTTGAATGACATCATCAATATCAGCTGACTGGTCCTTAATTAGAATGCTGGGAATTGAAGCCACGATAAACAATCATATTATTCGTTCGCTGTAATGTTACAATAAGTCGTTATTGTCTTTACTTTTAAAATATAAAGGAGCCAAACCCTAAAGTTCTCCAATCATAAGGACATGTTCAAATCTGTATCTTTTGAGACAAAGAAAATCTAGGATGTCATGAATTATGAATATCTGTAGTTAATGTTCAGCTGATGAATGCTTTGTTCATAACCAAGTGGGGAAGGTGGTATTTACCACATATGACAGGGAAAAATCCACTTAAATGTCCCTCCAACTCTTAATTACTAGTGGGAAAATCATCAATAGGTGACGTTGCGTGCTTGTGCGAAATGGGAAACTGGGCAGTCGGAAATCCGACATGATTGTGTTCAAGTGTTTTTGAGGTTGAAACAATTCTTACATCAGTAAGATTTTAGCTTGATAAGTTAGCCAACATTGCTAATAATATAGTTAGCTAGCTTGCTTAACTACATGCTCCGGAACTTCGGTGACTACTTAGTATTTTTTTAAACTCCCGCTTTGGGATGGATGTGTAAATGTGTAGTTCATACATGCAGAATTCCTGTTTTAACACAATTAGCCAAATCCTAGTTTGAAAGCGACTGCTTTTCTGGAAGCTGTGCCCTGCCATTTCCCCAACACGTGAGCCAGCCCCGAGCAATTTGAGTTCTAGGCAATGAGCTTCAGCCCCTCACCATTTGAGTAACAGCTAGCAAGATTCACACACAGCAGAGCGAGAGAGCAATGACTTGGTGCACATAAACTCAGCAAAAAAAAGAAATGTCTTTCACTGCGTATATTTTCAGCAAACATAACTTGTGTAAATATTTGTATGAACATAACAATATTCAACAACTGAGATATAAACTGAAAAAGTTCCACAGACATGTGACCAACAGAAATTGAATAATGTGTCCCTGAAAAAAAGGGGGGATGGGGTCAAATTCAAAAGTAACAGTTAGTATCTGGTGTGGCCACCAGCTGCATTAAGTACTGCAGTGCATCTCCTCCTCATGGACTGCACCAGATGTTCCAGTTCTTGATGTGAGATGTTACCCCACTCTTCCAACAAGGCACCTGCAAGTTCCCGGACATTTCTGGGGGGGAATGGCCCTAGCCCTCACCCTCCGATCCAATAGGTTCACCCTCCGATCCAATAGGTTCCAGACGTGCTCAATGGGATTGAGATCCGGGCTCTTTGCTGGCCATGGCAGAACACTGACATTCCGGTCTTGCAGGAAATCACGCACAGAACAAGCAGTATGGCTTCTGGCATTGTCATGCTGGCGGGTCATGTCAGGATGAGCCTGCAGGAAAGGTACCACATGAGGGAGGTGGATTTCTTCCCTGTAACACACAGCATTGAGATTACCTGCTATGACAACAAGCTCAGTTCGATGATGCTGTGACACAGAGGCCCCAGACCTTGATGGACCCTCCACCTCGATCCCGCTCCAGAGTGCAGGCCTCGGTGTAATGCTCATTCCTTCGACGATAAACACGAATCCAACCATCACCCCTGGTGAGACAAAACCACGACTCGTCAGTGAAGAGCACTTTTTGCCAGTCCGGTCTGGTCCAGCGACGGTGGGTTTGTGCCCATAGGCGACGTTGTTGCCGGTGATGTCTGGTGAGGACCTGCCTTACAACAGGCCTACAAGTCCTCAGTCCAGCCTCTCTCAGCCTATTGCGGATAGTCTCAGCACAGATGGCAGGATTGTACGTTCCTGGTGTAACTCGGGCAGTTGTTGTTGCCATCCTGGACCTGTCCCGCAGGTGTGATGTTCGGATGTAACGATCCTGTGCAGGTGTTGTTACACGTGGTCTGCCACTGCGAGGATGATCAGCTGTCCATCCTGTCTCCCTGTAGCGCTGTCTTAAGCATCTCACAGTACGGACATTGCAATTTATTTCCCTGGCCACATCTGCAGTCCTCATGCCTCCTTGCAGCATGCCGAAGGCACGTTCAAGCAGATGAGCAGTGACCCTGGGCATCTTTCTTTTGGTGTTTTTCAGAGTCAGTAGAAAGCCTCTTTAGTGTCCTAAGGTTTCATAACTGTGACCTTAATTGCCTACTGTCTGTAAGCTGTTAGTGTCTTAATGACCGTTCCACAGGTTCATGTTCATTAATTGTGTATGGTTCATTGAACAAGCATGGGAAACAGTGTTTAAATCCTTTACAATGAAGATCTGTTAAGTTATTTGGATTTTTACAAATTATATTTGAAAAACAGGGTCCTGAAAAAGGGACGTTTCTTTTTTTCCTGATTTTGTGTGATGTAGCAAGGTTTGGAACCAAAGTTATTTTCCAACCGTTTAGTTCTGAACAAAACCATTATTTATTTATTTTATTCCGACCAGCAAAATAAAGTTCTGAAGTGGTTTATATTGTTTTCGTTCATTTTTTTTTAAACCTCTGAAATATTTTAATAATTAAAAAAAAGATTTAACTCGACATTGAATTACTTTACCAATCAGTGCAGCTAGAACAGTTTGCTGTGGAGTGGGTAATCGATTTAATTTGCATAGATAAGTAATTAAGAGCCAATTCTATTTCGCTGTAACAGAATGTAACAGTCTTTAATTAATTGTAATAAAAGACAAACACTATGCTGACAGTCACGTAGAGCGCTAGATGCAACTGAAATTGAGGGTGAGGATAGAGGAAGCTCGACTTGAAGTGTTGGGCATCTTGTTATGACATGCATTACCAGAAATAGGCCCACAGAATTATACTTACGGAGGATCGGCTTTTATGAAGGAACTTTGAATGTCTTTGAATTTCCTAGTTGGGCTAACAAGCATGTTGTGTGCAGAGCAGCACTATAATTACAAACACGTCTTACCTTTTTGTAGTTAATAAATCTGATGTGAAACTTGATAACTATAATATTCCTTAACTAGCATTGAAAAAGTAAATCCATTCTTCTCTAATTAAACATCTCTCCCTAATTTCGGAATTACACTTGTAACGTATGCTTCAGATGGGAGGTGCAGGTAGCCTATACATCAGGGATTGTAACATGTTCAAGGAACAGAACAGAAAACAACTATTTTTTTAGAGGAACAGAACCGAGAACGAAAGTGATCTATACGAACCGGTTAAAAACCTGCCAGCTGAAATCAGTGTTGCCAACTCCTCAGTAAGGAAAGTAGCTGAATGACGTCATCGCCTAATTTGCATAATTGGCCATGTGCTCGTAATTGTGATGGACGCTGTAGGAGAGAGGAATAACTTTGTGGGAGAGACAAAAACTGAGTAAAAAACACCCTAAATATGTTTAGAACTACAAATGAACTTTCTTCTGTCGATTCTTTTTTAAAATGTCATAATTCCAACCCTCCTCCTTTGGGCTTACCTCCGCTGTACCCGCACCCCACCATACCCCTGTCTGCACATTATGCCCTGAATATATTCTACCATGCCCAGAAATCTGCTCCTTTTATTCTTTGTCCCCAACGCTCTAGGCGACCAGTTTTGATAGCCTTTAGCCGCACCCTCATACTACTCTTCCTCTGTTCCGCGGGTGATGTGGAGGTAAACTCAGGCCCTGCGTGTCCCCAGGCACCCTCATTTGTTGACTTCTGTGATCGAAAAAGCCTTGGTTTCATGCATGTCAACATCAGAAGCCTCCTCCCTAAGTTTGTTTTACTCACTGCTTTAGCACACTCTGCTAACCCTGATGTCCTTGCCGTGTCTGAATCCTGGCTCAGGAAGACCACCAAAAATTCTGAGATTTCCATACCCAACTATAACATTTTCCGTCAAGATAGAACTGCCAAAGGGGGAGGAGTTGCAGTCTACTGCAGAGATAGCCTGCAAAGTAATGTCATACAGTTCGAACTACTAATTTTAAAAATGACTCTCTCCAGAAATAAGTCTCTCACTGTTGCCGCCTGGTACCGACCCCCCTCAGCTCCCAGCTGATATGTTTAACACCCCGGCAGTCCGACAATCTAAGCTAGATGCCCTCAATCTCACACAAATCATCAAGGAACCCACCAGGTACAACCCTAAATCTTTAAACAAGGGCACCCTCATAGACGTCATCCTGACCAACTGGCCCTCCAAATACACCCCTGCTGTCTTCATCCAGGATCTCAGCGATCACTGCCTCATTGCCTGTATCCGCTATGGATCCGCAGTCAAACGACCACCCCTCATCACTGTCAAACGCTCCCTAAAACACTTCTGCGAGCAGGCCTTTCTAATCGACCTGGCCCGGTATCCTGGAAGGATATTGACCTCATCCCGTCAGTTGAGGATGCCTGGTTATTCTTTAAAAGTAACTTCCTCATCATTTTAGATAAGCATACTCTGTTCAAAAAATGCAGAACTAAAAACAGATATAACCCTTGGTTCACTCCAGACCTGACTGCCCTCGACCAGCACAAAAACATCCTGTGGCGGACTGCAATAGCATCGAATAGTCCCAGCGATATGCAACTGTTCAGGGAAGTCAGGAACCAATACACGCAGTCAGTCAGGAAAGCAAAGGCCAGCTTCTTCAGGCAGAAATTTGCATCCTGTAGCTCTAACTCCAAAAAGTTCTGGGACACTGTAAAGTCCATGGAGAACAAGAGCACCTCCTCCCAGCTGCCCACTGCACTGAGGCTAGGTAACACGGTCACCACCGATAAATCCATGATTATCGAAGCACTTCTCAACGGCTGGCCATGCCTTCCTCCTGGCTACCCCAACCTCGGCCAACAGCCCCCACCCCCGCAGCTACTCGCCCAAGCCTCTCCAGGTTCTCCTTGACCCAAATCCAGATAGCAGATGTTCTGAAAGAGCTGCAAAACCTGGACCCGTACAAATCAACTAGGCTTGACAATCTGGACCCTCTATTTCTGAAACTATCCGCCGCCATTGTCGCAACCCCTATTACCAGCCTGTTCAACCTCTCTTTCATATCGTCTGAGATCCCCAAGGATTGGAAAGCTGCCGCAGTCATCCCCCTCTTCAAAGGGGGAGACACCCTGGACCCAAACTGTTACAGACCTATATCCATCCTGCCCTGCCTATCTAAGGTCTTCGAAAGCCAAGTCAACAAACAGGTCACTGACCATCTCGAATCCCACCGTACCTTCTCCGCTGTGCAATCTGGTTTCCGAGCCGGTCACGGGTGCACCTCAGCCACGCTCAAGGTACTAAACGATATCATAACCGCCATCGATAAAAGACAGTACTGTGCAGCCGTCTTCATCGACCTTGCCAAGGCTTTCGACTCTGTCAATCACCATATTCTTATCGGCAGACTCAGTAGCCTCAGTTTTTCTAATGACTGCCTTGCCTGGTTCACCAACTACTTTGCAGACAGAGTTCAGTGTGTCAAATCGGAGGGCATGCTGTCCGGTCCTCTGGCAGTCTCTATGGGGGTGCCACAGGGTTCACAATTCTCGGGCCGACTCTTTTCTCTGTATATATCAATGATGTTGCTCTTGCTGCGGGCGATTCCCTGATCCACCTCTACGCAGACGACACCATTCTGTATACTTCCGGCCCGTCCTTGGACACTGTGCTATCTAACCTCCAAACGAGCTTCAACGCCATACAACACTCCTTCCGTGGCCTCCAACTGCTTTCAAATGCGAGTAAAACTAGTGCATGCTCTTCAACCGATTGCTGCCAGCACCCTCCCGCCCGACTAGCATCACTACTCTGGACGGTTCTGACCTAGAATATGTGGACAACTACAAACACCTAGGTGTCTGGTTAGACTGTAAACTCTCCTTCCAGACTCACATTAAACATCTCCAATCCAAAATGAAATCTAGAATCGGCTTCCTATTTTGGAACAAAGCCTCCTTCAGTCATGACCTTCGTAAAACTGACTATCCTACCGATCCTTGACTTTGGCGATGTCATTTACAAAATAGCCCCCAACACTCTACTCCATTCGTTTTATCACCAAAGCCACATATACTACCCACCACTGCGAACTGTATGCTCTCGTTGGCTGGCCCTCACTACATATCCGTCGCCAAACCCACTGGCTCCAGGTCATCTATAAGTCTTTGCTAGGTAAAGCCCCACCTTCTCTCAGCTTACTGGTCACCACAGCAACACCCACCCGTAGCACCCGCTCCAGCACGTGTATATTGCACTGGTCATCCCCAAAGCAAACACTTCCTTTGGCCGCCTTTCCTTCCAGTTCTCTGCTGCCAATGACTGGAACGAATTGCAAAAATCTCTGAAGCTGGAGTCTTATATCTCCCTCTCGAACTTTAAGCATCAACTGTCTGAGCAGTTTACCGATCACTGTACATGTACACAGCCAATCTGTGAATAGCACACCGACTACCTCATCCCCATATTATTACTTACCCTCTTGCACCCCAGTATCTCTACTTGAACATCATCTGCACATCTATCACTCCAGTATTAATGCTAAATCGTAATTATTTTTGCCTCTAGTGCCTGTTTATTGCCTACCTCCCTACTCTTCAGCATTTGCACTCGCTGTACATAGATTTGTCTTTTTTTTTATTTTCTTTTGTGTTATTGACTGTATGTTTGTTTATGTGTAACTCTTTGTTGTTTTTGTTGCTTTGCTTTATCTTGGCCAGGTCGCAGTTGTAAATGAGAACTTGTTCTCATCTGGCCTACCTGGTTAAATAAAGGTGAAATAAAATAACAAGAAGATGCCCAGTGCTTCATGCCCAGTGCTCTCCTCACTCGCATGTCGCACTCTACACTACACTTGTCTGTGCAATGCATGTACATAGTTTGCCCGCTCGATAGCAAGCTGCTCTATCCATTGGTGAAGTAATTTTAATGTTGAGTTAAATGTCAAAAAACAATTTGAGGTTTGAAAAGGATAGCTGGCAGGCAGATGCTGGAATATGTTTTTGGGTGACAGAATGAGGGCTTTGCACATGTGCTTTATACAATTTTTGTGGGACAAGGAATAAATGCCCAGAACATAAAATAACATGATTAACCGGTTCCCATGCTTATGAATAACCATTCTGTTCCGGAACAGTACAGATCGTTTTCGTTTCTGGTTCTGTTCCACAAATAATTGAGTTATTTTCTTGTTTTCAGTTCTGTTCCTTGAGTAACCGGTTCCAACCATTGCAGGCAATTTTCGGGGATCACTTTTGGCTCCGTGAGTGCTACTTTTGTAAGGAAGTGCTATTTCTTATGCAGGTGACCAGCCTACTGCTATTACATTGCTATAACTGAGACAACGTATTTTCACAGTAAAACATGTTAGGTCCCATACAGGATAGCTCCCACACCCACACACACAGCACACACACATTACACACACTAACTGCCGAGGACACACAGATAAGACATACACCCACACATTGGGAGGAAGAGACAGCCTTGACTGAGGACAGCGCACACACCTAATCTCCTTTTTTAGCTGAACATTGTGTGACCAAGAACAGGCACGACGAGATTCTATGATGACGGATGGTCCAACTGAGCCAATGCCGGAAGACTACACCCCAGCCTGAACCAATCCGAAGACCCAATCTTCTAGAATCAACCTACTTTCTGTTCTGTATATAATGCATGTGCAAACTGTTAGCGGGGCTTCTTTTCTGCTGGTTCCTCATGAGCTAACAGAAGGGCCCGTAATTACGCTGTACCAGATATCTTTACTCATAATTAAACTGTCGCTTGTCATACAATTTACCACTTTGTCTGAATCGATCCTTGACCGACTCACCCTTCTACATATCCCATTATCAACAGAATCTTGGTAGCAGAGGATGGTTTACTAACGATCCAGTCGAAGTGAGTTGATTTGGGTGTGAGAGGGCGAGTTGGTGAAAGGACGATTCACGGAGGACGGGTGAAGACTTTCGGGGGAGGACAACAATTCTGCTCAACTCGGGAAACTGATCTCAAGGTGCACCATAAACAAGGTAAGCAAAACCTGTTAAATCAAACTTTGCATATTGTCGTATAGTCTGTCCAAATTTTGATCAGTATTACCGAGTGAGTATGAATTCTTGTATAAATTTATAATCTATTGACAAGTTGAAGAACAGTGAAGTGAACATATGTGGTATCAAACCGGCGACGGCCGAGGTGATAGAGATCATTGATGAGAGATCAGTAAGGGAATAAATTAAATTTTGTTCATTAAACCTGGCGCCGAGGGGATAAATTGTAATTTTGTCCCGTGACCCGGTAGAGGCCAGTCTGATAGAGATCAATTGATGAGAGATCACTCTAGGTCTGATAGAGTTTGATAGAGATAAGTGTGATAGAGATCAGTAAGGGAATAAATTAAATTTTATTCATTAAACCTGGCGCCGAGGGGAGAAATTGTAATATTGTCCCGCGACCCGGTAGAGGCCAGTCTGATAGAGGTCCACTGATAGAGGTCGGACATATGTAATCTTAAATCTGGTAGAGGTCAGCTGACAGAGGTCAGGAAAAACACATGTATTTGCAACTGTTTCCATTAAAATTGTAATGTTGTTGTAACCGTTTCCATTAAAATTGTTGGTAGTTAGTTGGAGAGAGACAGAGCTCTATAGGGGATAATTGATTGGGAAATTTCAAAACTTCTATGTTGTATGTATCTGTAACTTCTATGTTGAATGTATAACCAGGAATGAAATGCCTGATGTATAATTGAACAAATATTTGGATAAAATATTCAATATTGGTGATAGTAGGCTGAATATTTGAATAGATCCATTGGTTGCGCGCTCCATAATGCTATACAAACCCATGCGTTTTTTCTCAACCTGAATATACGAAGGAGAAGCTCTGAGATAAGGCAGAATACGAACAATAGTATCTCCAACTATACATCGTTGATATTAACTAGCGACGGGCTAAGTATATACAGATAGTCTCTGAAAATTCAGATTAAAAAATCTGATTAAATTCGAATTAAATTAAATTGAAATCCGATTAAAACAAGTTCACAATGGCGACCCCAAAAACTCTTAAGCTGAAATTGAATGATTTCCTAGACAAAAAAATGGAAAATAGATCAGGGGGAAAGGAACAATGGAAGTCTATAAAGAAAGTTTGGGAGGGATTGAAGTTAAGATGGACACAAGCGGGTTATCTAGGAGGGGGGCCGCCAACAGGGGCCCAGTTGAAAACAATGGAATGTGGATTGAGAGAGACGTTGCAGGAGGCCAGAGACAAGGAAGTAGAAAGAAACAAGAGCCATGTATTCAAGAACCAAGGGACCAAACAAAGAGAAAGAGCAGAAGCGGAACTAAAAATAGGAACTTGGGCCATCGAAGAGGCACACAGAGCACAACTGAATAAGAAACCAGAAATGATGGGGGTAGTCGCTCCCACAGAGGGGGAAGATGAGCTGACGGACCTCCCCCAGGAGATGTCGCCGCCTCCCTCTTCTCAATCACCCTCTGCTCCGCCAGCGCCTGGGCCCTTGACGACACGACCTCTCTACCCGGACCTATCCACTCTGCCTCCACCTTACACTGATGCAGTGAAAAGGGCCGGGGCCACGTCAACCCAGGCCCCGGTGCTCATATTGAAGGGAGGAGTTATCAAGACGGATGGTTTGGTTAGAGGGGGCCACCTGGAGTGTGAAGTACTAACTCCTGGGCCACAGGGGCACTCTACACCGGGGGATCATGCCCCTCGATCTTTGCGAGAACAGCTTCTCCCCAGCAGCCACTCAGGGAACCCATTCCTAGAGGGAACATGGGACAACAGAAGTAGCCTGAAGTCAGAACAGAGGGGGACCTCCACCTCCTGCACACCCAATGTATCCAAGGAATATAGAGGGGGTCCAAGGAGTGATCTCCGAAGCGAATACTTCACCAATGCCAACCAACCGGAAGAACACGGAGAGGAGGAGGAGTCAGGAGAGGAAACAGAGGAAGACGTTTCCCTCACGTCTGTAGATGTATGGGAGGCAACAAACCGACTAGGAATCCTGGAAGAAATTGCTGAAAGGACGGGTGACGCAGTCCTGCTAGAAGGGATTTTTAAGGGAAGATCAACCCCAGTTCCAGTGGCACGAAGGCAGTCGGAGCGCATCATGGAAAGACTGAGGAAAGAAAAGGAAGAAGAAAAGAAAAGAAGACATACACTGTATGCCCAAATGCCACTCAGGATGGACGACGCAACAAACCGCGAACAATATGTTGCCTGGAAAATGCAAGACTTGACGACCCTGATGGACCAGCTTCCAAGTTTACATGGGGGGGCCTCAGCCTGGCTGCTTCAGCTTCAGTCACTTACTTCCGGGGTCCGGCTGGCACTGGGGGATATGAAGGCCTTACTGGCTAGATCAACCGATCACACGACCATGAATGTCCTGGTGAACGCAGCGGGGCTGGCAACATATGGAGGAGCAACAGGTCCTGAAACATACAGGCAGCCACTGTGGGACGAGTTGAGGAGGGCATATCCCACCGAGAGGAATTATGCAACACTCACCTCTTTCACTATGGAAGCAGGGGAGCAGGCAGCTCAATACCTGGACAGGGCCAAGACCACATGGAGATCAGTCCACACTGAACCTCATGACCAGACTGGAACCACTCTCAGTATGTGGAAGGAGATGGTGGTGAATGGAACGCCAACAGAGGTGAAAGGCAAGCTTAGGGCCACCGTGGGACTGATGGCCATGCCTACTGGTCAATTCAACTCCCATATCCACCATCACATCACTCAATACAACAAAGACAAGGGCACGGCCGAATCACAAGTTCAATCGCTGCAACTCCAGTTGCTCAAACTACAATTGAATGAGGCCCAAAAGACTGCAAAACCAAAAAAGCAGATGGTGGCGGAAGAATCCACAGATATAGCTAAGATTGTAACTCAAACCATGAACCAAATGTTGGTGGCAGCCCCAGCACCACCACCCCCTGCCCAGGCATCGGTCGTGTACGCCGCTCCGCCTAATTTCCCGCCAACTACTTATCCTACACCAGGAGCCAACTACGGGTATGGGGGCCATGCCCATCCGGGTTTTTCCACCCCCCCTGGTCAGCAATGGGGAGGACCGCCACCAGCGAGGAGAGGCCCCACTCATTGCTTCAACTGCAACCAAGAAGGACATTACGCGAGAGAATGCCCCATGCCCCCCTCACAGCAGCGCCTGTCATATTTGGCTAATAGGGGGAGGAGAGGTGGACAAAGGGGAAGAGGGGGCGCAAGATACTCTGCGCCTGCTCAGGGATACCAACAGCCTACAATCATCCTGTGCCTCCTACCGGCCCCACCTTCCAGGGGATGTCCGAGGGATACCCCCCGTGGGAATGAAGCTGCCCACCACCACCAGTCGGGTTAGATGGCCAACAGTTCCCTGTCCACACGGAACCAACTATCACATGCGAGGTACAAGGGGTAACCCACAGGTTCCTTGTGGATACTGGATGCACATATTCCGCCATCAAATCTCATCAACCCCTCTCTTCAGACAAGGTAAAGGTGGTGGGGGTTTCAGGAAATCCTGAAGATCAATACAAAACCGCTCCACTATTGTTCCAGTGGGGCCCATCCATTTTGAAACACCAATTCTTATATTGTCCAAATTGCCCTATCAACCTGCTAGGATGAGACCTGCTCTGTAAGTTAGGATGTGCAATCTACCTAACAGATTCAGGAGTGGAGGTCTCACTCGCTCCACCACCAAGGGCCCGAATCCTGATGCTCCCAATCCTGCCCGTACCTGTTCCATCTACCACACAAGAGGTTTACTGGCTCAGGTGCCTCCCATCCGGACCTGGAACTCCTGCCATCCAATTTCAATTTCACCAATGGAGGAAGCTGATATACTCTTTTCATCCCTATAAGACACCGCAGGCAGAGTTGCACTGCACCCTCAACGTCACTGACGACGTAGACACACCCTACACTCAAGACTGGGATGACAACATGATGCATCTCACCCCAACCATTCGGTGCCTCACCATCGTATGCGGCCCTGAGGGGGTGGCAGCCCCAGTTATACTCCCACACCACATCAAACCTTGGTATCAACTGGGACCCGACTCTGCTCCACACGTGACCCTTGCAGTAGGGAATGGACATGAGGCCAGGAGTTTGGGTCCAATGATAAAAAGAGCCTCAAAACTCACTTGGGAAACGACTCCTACGACTCCTACACCTGGCCTGGCAACTTCCGGCGCCGACTGAGATGGCCGCCTCGCTTTGCGTTCCTAGGAAACTATGCAGTTTTTTGTTTTTTTACGTGTTATTTCTTACATTAGTACCCCAGGTCATCTTAGGTTTCATTACATACAGTCGAGAAGAACTACTGAATATAAGATCAGCGCCAACTCACCATCAGTACGACCAAGAATATGTTTTCCGCGACGCGGATCCGGTGTTCTGCCTTACAAACAGGACAACGGAATGGATCGCATGCAGCGACCCAAGGAAACGACTCCGAAAAAGAGGGAAACGAGGCGGTGTTCTGGTCAGACTCCGAAAAAGGGCACATCGCGCACCACTCCCCAGCATTCTTCTTGCCAATGTCCAGTCTCTTGACAACAAGGTTGACGAAATCCGAGCAAGGGTAGCATTCCAGAGGGACATCAGAGACTGCAACGTTCTCTGCTTCACAGAAACATGGCTTACTGGGAAGACGCTATCCGATGCGGTGCAGCCAACGGGTTTCTCCACGCATCGCGCCGACAGAAACAAACATCTTTCTGGTAAGAAGAGTGGCGGGGGCGTATGCCTCATGACTAACGAGACATGATGTGATGAAGGAAACATACAGGATCTCAAATCCTTCTGTTCACCTGATTTAGAATTCCTCACAATCAAATGTAGACCGCATTATCTTCCAAGAGAATTCTCCTCGATTATAATCACAGCCGTATATATCCCCCCCCAAGCAGATACATCGATGGCTCTGAACGAACTTTATTTAACTCTTTGCAAACTGGAAACCATTTATCCGGAGGCTGCATTCATTGTAGCTGGGGATTTTAACAAAGCTAATCTGAAAACAAGACTCCCTAAATTTTACCAGCATATCGATTGCGCAACCAGGGGTGGTAAAACCTTGGATCATTGTTACTCTAACTTCCGCGACGCATATAAGGCCCTGCCCCGCCCCCTTTCGGAAAAGCTGACCACGACTCCATTTTGCTGATCCCTGCCTACAGGCAGAAACTAAAACAAGAGGCTCCCCGCTGAGGTCTGTCCAACGCTGGTCAGACCAAGCTGACTCCACACTCCAAGACTGCTTCCATCACGTGGACTGGGACATGTTTCGTATTGCGTCAGATGGAAATATTGACGAATACGCTGATTCGGTGTGCGAGTTCATTAGAACGTGCGTCGAAGATGTCGTTCCCATAGCAACGATAAAAACATTCCCAAACCAGAAACCGTGGATTGATGGCAGCATTCGCGTGAAACTGAAAGCGCGAACCACTGCTTTTAATCAGGGCAAGGTGTCTGGTAATATGTCCGAATATAAACAATGCAGCTATTCCCTCCGCAAGGCTATTAAACAAGCTAAGCGTCAGTACAGAGACAAAGTGGAATCTCAATTCAATGGCTCAGACACAAGAGGCATGTGGCAGGGTCTACAGTCAATCACGGACTACAAGAAGAAACCCAGCCCAGTCACGGACCAGGATGTCTTGCTCCCAGGCAGACTAGATAACTTTTTTTCCCGCTTTGAGGACAATACAGTGCCACTGACACGGCCTGCAACGAAAACATGCGGTCTCTCCTTCACTGCAGCCGAGGTGAGTAAGACATTTAAACGTGTTAACCCTCGCAAGGCTGCAGGCCCAGACAGCATCCCCAGCCGCGCCCTCAGAGCATGCGCATATTCAATCAATCCCTATACCAGTCTGCTGTTCCCACATGCTTCAAGAGGGCCACCATTGTTCCTGTTCTCAAGAAGCTAAGGTAACTGAGCTAAACGACTACCGCCCCGTAGCACTCACTTCCGTCATCATGAAGTGCTTTGAGAGACTAGTCAAGGACCATATCACCTCCACCCTACCTGACACCCTAGACCCACTCCAATTTGCTTACCGCCCAAATAGGTCCACAGACGATGCAATCTCAACCACTGCACACTGCCCTAACCCACCTGGACAAGAGGAATACCTATGTGAGAATGCTGTTCATCGACTACAGCTCGGCATTCAACACCATAGTACCCTCCAAGCTCGTCATCAAGCTCGAGACCCTGGGTCTCGACCCCGCCCTGTGCAACTGGGTACTGGACTTCCTGACGGGCCGCCCCCAGGTGGTGAGGGTAGGCAACAACATCTCCTCCCCGCTGATCCTCAACACGGGGCCCCACAAGGGTGCGTTCTGAGCCCTCTCCTGTACTCCCTGTTCACCCACGACTGCGTGGCAACTCAATCATCAAGTTTGCGGACGACACAACAGTGGTAGGCTTGATTACCAACAACGACGAGACGGCCTACAGGGAGGAGGTGAGGGCCCTCGGAGTGTGGTGTCAGGAAAATAACCTCACACTCAACGTCAACAAAACCAAGGAGATGATTGTGGACTTCAGGAAACAGCAGAGGGAACACCCCTATCCACATCGATGGATCAGTAGTGGAGAGGGTAGCAAGTTTTAAGTTCCTCGGCATACACATCACAGACAAACTGAATTGGTCCACTCACACAGACAGCGTCGTGAAGAAGGCGCAGCAGCGCCTCTTCAACCTCAGGAGGCTGAAGAAATTCGGCTTGTCACCAAAAGCACTCACAAACTTCTACAGATGCACAATCGAGAGCATCCTGGCGGGCTGTATCACCGCCTGGTACGGCAACTGCTCCGCCCTCAACCGTAAGGCTCTCAGAGGGTAGTGAGGTCTGCACAACGCATCACCGGGGGCAAACTACCTGCCCTCCAGGACACCTACACCACCCGATGTTACAGGAAGGCCATAAAGATCATCAAGGACATCAACCACCCGAACCACTGCCTGTTCACCCTGCTATCATCCAGAAGGCGAGGTCAGTACAGGTGCATCAAAGCTGGGACCGAGAGACTGAAAAACAGCTTCTATCTCAAGGCCATCAGACTGTTAAACAGCCACCACTAACATTGAGTGGCTGCTGCCAACACACTGTCATTGACACTGACCCAACTCCAGCCACTTTAATAATGGGAATTGATGGGAAATGATGTAAATATATCACTAGCCACTTTAAACAATGCTACCTTTATATAATGTTACTTACCCTACATTATTCATCTCATATGCATATGTATATATCTGTACTCTAGATCATCGACTGCATTCTTATGTCACTAGCCACTTTAACTATGCCACTTTGTTTACTTTGTCTACATACTCATCTCATATGTATATACTGTACTCGATACCATCTACTGTATGCTGCTCTGTACCATCACTCATTCATATATCCTTATGTACATATTCCTTATCCCCTTACACTGTGTATAAGACAGTAGTTTTGGAATTGTTAGTTAGATTACTTGTTGGTTATCACTGCATTGTCGGAACTAGAAGCACAAGCATTTCGCTACACTCGCATTAACATCTGCTAACCATGTGTATGTGACAAAATAAAATTTGATTTGATTTTTTTGATTTAAAAGCAACCACTGA